>NC_059171.1:41445445-41650445 GCF_019923935.1 Bubalus bubalis | reverse complement strand
ATCACTGTTTCTCAGACTTGAATCTGAATAATTTTTTCAGGAATTGAATATTTTTTCACCCTAAAAGAAAGAACTTGCACTCTTTGATTTGAGGAAAGGCATTCTAAGTAAGATTTTCTTCTTTTTAAAATATTCCTTAAAAATATGTATGGTTTAAGGTATAAGTAAGCCTGAAAGAGATGGATTTAAAATAGTCACTCTGTTGTTAATCAGTAAATTTTCCAAATATCCAGTTTCTGTTTTATGGTGTATTTTGAAAGAAATGTGTGTTATGATTAAGAAAAATAAGTTCTTGGCATTTGGGAGCTAAAATATCAAATATCCCCTTTTTATTTTTAAGATAGTTATTTGTTTTTCTAATAATATAGATTCAGTACTAAATTGTTGAGAAGTTTTAAAGTGTGTAAATTCTTAATTACTTTAAGCTACCTTATGTGTATGTATGTTTGTGTGTGTGCATTTATGTGAACAGTTGAGATACTTTTGTTTGTAATTATATGATCTTTTCTTAACATATGGTCACATACTTATCTTGTTATCAAAAATTCTTCATAAAAGTCATCTTATAGTTTTTTGTACCTTATAAGTAATCTGGCCATGAGCTATTCAACCGATTTTTTTATTCCTATTCTTTTATATGCTTTCATTTTTTTATATTATAAAGATTCAAATGAATACTTCTATAGATAGCTCTTTATTTTATTTTATTGGTTTTCCACTTATTTATTAAAAAATAATATAATGCTATGTAATCATAACATGAAGACTTGGTCAGATATATATGAATATACAGTGATAACTGCTTTTTTTTTTTCAATAGAGAACATTAGCGTTTATTGATTGGCTACTGTGAGTACATTTTTTGTAAAACAACATTGCTGATTTGTAAAGAAATTTTAGATTTTTTTTCCAAGATTCAAAGAAATGTTCTCCAGATATGGAGAATTTCTGAAAAGAATAGATTTTAGTTCATCTTAATGTAAAACCTTTAACTGTCTTTAGCCATTTCTGTATAGTCTCAATACTATCTAGGAGAACTTATTTTAACATCTTTGTCTTCCCCCTCTGCCTGTTCTTATTTTATGGCACTCAAGATGGTTTAAATGCATTTATGGCATTAGGCTACTACTTTCTCAGTTAAAGAATGCCTCTTTCAGTAATGTGAACATGAGTAGCACTCTTCATAAGGTAATTTTGAATCGATGGAATTGGGTAAGTACCAGTAACTCACACCATATACTTTCAAAACCTCAAGCAAGTGAAACCCATTCCACACTCTATCACATCTATGTTTATCGAAATAATAGAAGATCCAAATGAAAATATTTCCACCATTAATATGGATGAGGTATGAGCTTAGAATTTAAACTAAAATGTTTGCTTTAAATAGAAACTGTTTTTCTAGAATGATTTAGTTGCTAAAGAAGTGAAGCAGAGTCACAATTTGGAAACATTTAGTTTTGTTCAGTATGTTTTAGAAAGGAACTTTTTCTATAATTTCAGGTATAGGGTAACAGTTTTAATAGGGGTGAATATGTAGACATAGGTAAAATAGATACTCATGAAAGACCACCTTTTTTTGTTGGTGTTTATCCATTATCTAGAATATAATTTTCAAATAAGATTCATTATCAGTTGATTTTTCTATTGGAAATTTACATAAAAGAACAAATCAATGATAAGGATTCCTAGGTATCAATTTATGTATTGCGCATTCTTACTTTAAGAGTTACTGGGCTGCTAAAAATAAGTGACCCAGAATAAAATTGTTTCAAAATGGTGTGACACTAAAAATAATATTTTTACTACATCATAAAGAGAGCTACATTCCCACGAAGAATATTCTGGAAAAAAGTGTTTTGTTTTTTGGTTTCTTTTGTGTGTGTATGAGAAATCTTGGAGAATTAGGCTGTAATGTGTCTGTTCAGCTATATTGATCTCTTTATTAAGCTCAGCTGCTTCTCCAACTTGCCTCCAGTCTCTTCATGACTTTTATATCAAGCACAGCATTTAAATATGCACTTCTGTGTTGAAATTTTAATATGCAATGATACTGTAGTTGATTCAGCCATAGGGAATGCATAAAACAACATGGAAATTATGTGATTACAGAGGCAGAACTAACCCTTAGGAGAGAGAATTGTTTTAGAAAGGTTAGCCATGTTCTCTCATTTTTAGCTTCAGATCCATAATATACAAAGTCCTCCTATTGTTTTCGATGAAGAAAACAAGGAGAGCTTTGTTTTTATGGTGTAATATTAATGATTTATTTTCTTCCATTTAAAACTATTTCAGTGCTGTGATGGTTGTTTTGTTCCTCTTGGTTTCTGGTAGGACTTGGTGTAACAAGAGGGATGATTTTTTTGTTTTGTGGATGTCTTTGTTTTGTGGATGTGCACAGTTTTGGTCATTTATCTTCAAGAAAAATGTATGAATATTTTAATGCTCTGACTGCTGTCAGAAGAGAAAACATTTGGAAATAGGCACAGATGGATACCATTTAGTTTATGAAGACTATGACTTTAGAAGTTCTAGTTCATGATATGTAGGAGGAGGATATGTTTATAAATAGTGCTGATTTGATTTGCCACATTTCAATACAGGTGTACCTTTTTATTATGCTTCACTTTATTGTGCTTCATAGATACTGTTTTTTTGTTGTTATTGGTGGTGGTGGTGGTGTTGTTTTTACAAATTGAAGTTTTGTGTCAATCTTGTGTTGAACAAGTCTATCGGTACCATTTTTCCAGGAGCATTTGGTCACTTTGTGTCTCTGTGTTACATTTTGCAAGGGCAGTTCAATATCCACAGATCAACCAATGTGATACACCACGTTAACCAACTGAAGAAAGTAAAGGTAAAAACTATATGTCCAAATTGATTTACTTCATATAACTCAGTCTAACTTAATGTTTTGACTTAGTGGTTGCAGTTGGAGATAACATAACATAAATTCCTACTATACTGACTCTAACTAGATGTTTGGAAAGATGACAAACTGCATGGAGAGTGACCAAGAATTTACTGGTTGCTTTGGTACAACTTATTTAAGAATTTGAATTTTTGTGCTCTTTGACTCTTAATTACCAAACAAAGAATGGGTCTCAGAGGCTTTATGGGCCCAGGAAATACTTTTCAGAACAGAATAATGACAGTGGGAGGTAAGCATGGTTTATATAGGTCATCTCTTATAATCTGCACACCTCAGAAAAATAGATATTTTTAATCTAACAGCATGGACGCTGAAACCAATGTCTAAAGGCATTGAAACAACTCAAAGTCAAATAGCTGGCAAACGACTAAACTGCTCTGAGTCCTAAGATCTTAGATGAAACCTTCCAATCGTTGCTTCCTTTTTCTCTCCTCATAAGCACATCTAGATATCAGTTATGTAACAAAAGATAAAAGCAAAGTCAGATGATGCCATGTCAAACATTTCATTTTACTGTACTTATGATATTTTCTTTGTTTTGAGGTTCTTATGCCTATCTGGTCCCATCACTTCATGGGAAATAGATGGGGAAACAGTGGAAACAGTGTCAGACTTTATATTTTTGGGCTCCAAAATCACTCCAGATGGTGACTGCAGCCATGAAATTAAAAGACACTTACTCCTTGGAAGGAAAGTTATGACCGACCTAGATAGCATATTCAAAAGCAGAGACATTACTTTGCCAACAAAGGTCCATCTAGTCAAGGCTATGGTTTTCCAGTAGTCATGTATGGTTGTGACAGTTGGACTGTGAAGAAAGCTGAGCACCAAAGAATTGATGCTTTTGAACTGTGGTGTTGGAGAAGACTCTTGAGAGTCCCTTGGACTGCAAGGAAATCCAACCAGTCCATTCTGAAGGAGATCAGCCCTGGGATTTCTTTGGAAGGACTGATGCTAAAGCTGAAACTCCAGTACTTTGGCCACCTCATGCGAAGAGTTGACTCATTGGAAAAGACTCTGATGCTGGGAGGGATTGGGGGCAAGAGGAGAAGGGGACGACAGAGGATGAGATGGCTGGATGGCATCACTGACTCGAAGGATGTGAGTTTGAGTGAACTCCAGGAGTTGGTGATGGACAGGGAGGCCTGGCGTGCTGCAATTCATGGGGTCACAAAGAGTCAGACATGACTGAGCAACTGAACTGAACTGAACTGATGCCTATCTATTTATTTATCTTCCAGGTCACTTTGATTTCAAAATAAAGCTTATACTCTTTAACTCCCTGGAAAGGAGTCCTAGCTTTATCCAAGCCAGAAAGCATATTATTATCTCTTGTATTTAAAACCAAGGAAAGGTGTATTATTATAAAGTGGCTTATTATTATAAAGTAGTTTGTAGATATGAGTAAGAACCCTAAACAATCCTTTATATGTAAAGTATGTGCTGTGTGGTTAGTCATTTAGTCATGTCCAACTCTTTGCAACCCCAGGGACTGTAGCTTGCCAGGCTCCTCTGTCTATGGGGATTCTCCAGGCAAGAATATTGGAGTGGGTTGCCATGTCCTCCTCTAGGGGATTTTCCCAATCCAGAGATCGGACCCAGCTCTCCTGTATTGTAGTCAGATTCTTTACCATCTGAGCCACCAGGGAAGCCAAAGAATACTGGCATATTTAGCCTATCCCTTCTCCAGGGAATCTTCCTGACACAGGAATTGAACTGGGATTCAAACCGGGGTCTCCTGCAATTCAGGCAGATTGCTTACCAGCTGAGTTACCAGGGAAGCCCTGTATGTATGTAAATTATGTATATCCCTG
Organism: Bubalus bubalis; assembly: GCF_019923935.1. Classification (NCBI taxonomy): domain Eukaryota; kingdom Metazoa; phylum Chordata; class Mammalia; order Artiodactyla; family Bovidae; genus Bubalus; species Bubalus bubalis. The sequence continues at coordinate 41,645,699 of NC_059171.1, read as the reverse complement.
AATGTATTTACTTTTACAGTTTTTGTACATTTATAAATTGTAGTGTTAATACTACATGTTATATTATTACTAACATATTCTCCAATTCATTGATTTGAAAACTATTTCATTATCTACAATAAGTCAAGCAGAGATCTGGGTGCTGGGAACACAGCAGTGAACCCCTCTTGGGGTTCTGGTAAGCACCCCTTCCCTTGTAGCTTCAGGTTCAGGTGGGATATACAGGACTTCCTTCCTCTTGTGGACACTCATTTACTGTATTCACTTTTTTTTATCCCAGCCACATCTTCGTAATAGTCTTTTAACTTTTATACTAAACTTTCTCCCTATTATCCTCTTAGAATATGTCATCTGTTTTCTGCCAAGACTCTGGCTAGTGAAAATACCTAGCACACTAACTGATTATGTAACAGATGGAATTGTCTGCCATCCTAGTTGAAGAGCAAGGAGGGGCAAAGAAGAGGTCAAGAAAATAATGTAACGAGAGGTGGGCAAAGCTTTTCTGTTTCTTCTTTTAAATTCATGATTGGAAGGGATCTGACACATTCTCTGATACTAGCAAGAGGATAAAGCCTTGGGCTAACATGTTATTGGCTAATGCTTCATCTGTAGTTCCCTTTTAATTAATAAAAAAAGAGCTTTCTCTTTTGCATGGGTAAAACTGAATACAATATTAAGAATGTCTAATATAATAGTAAGAATTGTGAAAATTTATAAATATTCCTTAGTATCTTTATCAAAGATTCCATTGAAAGTATAATGATGACTTCCTTTATCATGAACTTTTAAAATGTTAATCTCAATGATATTCTTTCTTATCATCTTAACATAGGAGTAGAAGTTATTTAAAAGTATTTTCAGGTGGACTTGTCACTTGTGTTTTTAATTCATTCATTCAACAGTTTTGACCAGGAACCCAGGTAGGCAAGGAGGATTGAAAGTAAGGACTCTGACATCAAAGTCTTCATAATCCATTAGCATAAAAACAAAGAAAAGTAGTTAGCACAGTGCAGTGCAGTGATTATTATATAATGGTTAACACACAGAATGTTGTGGAAGTTGAAGGAAGACCTAAGAGGTACTTGAAAACATCAAGAAATGAAAAATTAGTTTCAGTAAATTGAGTTGATGGCGACTAATCAGTTAGGAGAAGGAGACATATTACATTGAAATACCTTTTATGAACATATTTCATTTACTGAAAATAAATGTTTCACCCGAGAGGCCATTAATATAGGATTGTTTGAAAGAACTATAGTGCATCCATTCGATGGTAAAGCTGTAAAGGGAACAAGGAACATTTGTGTAGACAACTATGAGTTGAATTCTGTGGTATATAATTTGGTGAAACAAAATAAATAAGTAAGGCCGAACTGTGTAGATCATGCAAACTTTCATTTGAGAAGGAAGAAGGTAAATGTAGTTAAATAAATAATCAGTGGAACAATAAACTGAACCTTCTTAAAAATAATTCTCTGAGGATGTTTAACCACACAGAGAGAAATGATTCTAAATGACTTACATGGTGGAACAAAAAGGAACTCCAAAGAAACATTAACCTGCTTATAGTAATTGTATTTTAAGGTCTAACACAGTTACTATAAGTCTGAAACTGTTATGCCATGATAGAGCAAGTGATTATTTATGTTAATGTCACCAGGAATCAAGAATTTTAACAACAACAACAAAAAAAACCCCAAAATCAAGACTTTATGTAAAACTTGGTATTTATAAATTTGAATTGACAACCAGTATGATTACTTTACATATCTTCTCTGGATATATTTTACTTCAAATCAATGGTGGTCATGTTGGTTTAGTCACTAAGTTGTGTCTGAACCTTATGATCCCTTGGACTGTAGCCCTCAGGCTTCTCTGTCCATGGAATTTTCCAGGCAAGAATATTGGAGTGAGTTGCCATTTCCTCCTCCAGGGCATCTTCCTGACCAGGGATCAGGAATCACCTGCATTGCAGGTGGATTCTTTACCACTGAGCCAACAAGGATTCTTATATAAAGACTTAAAAGCAACTGCCAACCTAGTAACATAAGCATCCCAGGTTCCAGACTGTGGTGTTCAAACATTTTCCCCCAAAGATCTAAGAATATTTATGGAAATGGCTGGTTCCTGGTATAAGAGAATGAACATTCAGGATGATACTAGATCATCTTGTTGCATTGAAAGTGAGAAAACTATCAAAAATTCCTAATTCTACCAAAAAGATGGAAGCCCCAGTGTTCTAAAAAGGCCATGTATCTGTATGGGTTCTCATTTATTGTCTGTCCTCCTGTGTACTGAGAGTTGTAACTGTTGAATGTGGGATATGAAATAACAGTGGGAAAGATTGGCTATTTAATTTGCAAGTCTCAGTGAAAGATTAAAGTATGAACTTATGTTCAAAATGATAGAAATAAAAAGAAAAACATTGCTACAGGTACTAAAAAATGGAACATATTTTTTCTTCTAAAGAAAAAAAAGGTTGGAGTTAATTTGAAGTGTCTAACTCTGCTCAAAAGATAGAACAATTTGAGCACAAAAATAGAAATAATTGCAGCTTGTTGAAAAACAGAAAAATATTAAATTTTTATCATAAGTTGACATTAAAGTAACCCTGATTGGTTACTCTTAGAACTGCTAGGAGACTAATTTGTTTCTGAAAACTAGCGACTTAGCAGCAGCAACAGCAGTGAATAAAAGGATAGAGGGAAACATTTATTCTGACTCCTATAAAATAACACCTGAAAGTAGTCAAATTATTGACAATGGGAAATGTTTAATAAAAGAATGTCAGCTGATAAATAAAGGAAAACCATAGAAGGTCATCATTTTATAATCCCTAATAAAATAATGCATTTAGGTTATAGTGGCTGATAGAATTCTTGGTAGGAAAGCTGATGGGAAACTAAATCTAAACATATTAATCAATCTTAACATTGTATATGTTTATGTATATATATATATGTGTGTCTATATATATATATATATATATATATATATATATCTTCCCTGGTAGCTCAGATGGTAAAGCTTCTGCCTACAATGCGGGAGACCTGGGTTCGATCCCTGGGTTGGGAAGAGGAGCCTGGTAGGCTACAGTCCATGGGGTTGCAAAGAGTCAGACACAGCTGAGCGACTTCACTTCACTTCATGTGTGTATATATATATGTATATATACACACACACATATAAAACAAAACCTTTTGAATATGATTCAATAGGAAGTACTCAATACTATCTATGAAATATTCTGTAATCAATTAAATTAAAAAGTAATAGTTTCTAGATCTAACAGTCATTAAAAGAAATTAGAGAGGTAGCGAAAAAAAAGTGTTTACACTTGCAATTAGCAAAATCTAGAATCAGTTCAGTTCAGGTCAGTCACTCAGTCATGTCCTACTCTTTGCAACCGCATGAATCGCAGCATGCCAGGATTCCCTGTCCATCACCAACTCCCGGAGTTTACTCAAACTTATGTCCATCGAGTTGGTGATGCCATCCAGCCATCTCATCCTCTGTCGTCCCCTTCTCCTCCTGCCCCCAATCCCTCCCAGCATCAGAGTCTTTTCCAGTGAGTCAACTCTTCACATCAGGTGGCCAAAGTATTAGAGTTTCAGCTTCAGCATCAGTCCTTCCAATGAACACCCAGGACTGATCTCCTTTAGGATGGACTGGTTGGATCTCCCTGGAGTCCAAAGGACTCTCAAGAGTCTTCTCCAGCACCACAGTTCAAAAGCATCAATTCTTTGGCACTCAGCCTTCTTCACAGTCCAACTCTCACATCCATACACCACCACTGGAAAAACCATAGCTTTGACTAGACGGACCTTTGTTGGCAAAGTAATGTCTCTGCTTTTGAATATGCTATCTAGGTTGGTCATAACTTTCCTTCCACGGAGTAAGCATCTTTTAATTTCATGGCTGCAATCACCATCTGCAGTGATTTTGGAGCCCCCAAAAATAAAGTCTGATACTGTTTCCACTGTTTCCCCATCTATTTCCCATGAAGTGATGGGACCAGATGCCATGATCTTCGTTTTCTGAATGTTGAATTTTAAGCCAACTTTTTCACTCTCCTCTTTCACTTTCATCAAGAGGCTTTTTAGTTCCTCTTCACTTTCTGCCATAAGGGTGGTGTCATCTGCATATCTGAGGTTATTGATATTTCTCCCAGCAATCTTGATTCCAGCTTGTGCTTCTTCCAGCCCAGCATTTCTCATGATGTACTCTGCATATAAGTTAAATAAGAATAACTATGTAAAATCAAGACTTCATAGGAAATCTTGTAGGACAATTGAACAGTTTCCTATTACTCCATACCAAGTAGAACTAGAACTTGACAATTATTAATGACTTTTGAACTTTGGAAGTAAATTACTCACATCAAAGGTAAGAAATTAAGGAAGCAAGACTTAGTATGCTTCTTAACACTCCACATTTACTAGTAGCGTTTATATGTTTGTAATTATGTTAAAAAGCTTTCTTCTCATCTAGATTATCAGCCCACAAGGATAGAACCATGTCATCTTGTTAACAGATCTATTTCAAATACCAGTTAGAGTCCTTATGACATGATGGTGCTTTATTAAATTTTGCTGACCAACACAACCAAAACAAAACAAACAGACAAAACAGGGCCTGGAGTAATGAACATGTAGACAGAAGCCTTATGTGTCTAACAGAGCCTCGGAAATTGATCTCCTAGACAAGTGGGAGTTGTTTGTTACCATCAAAAAATTTTTTTTCATATCTGTTGTATATAGTCACTTATAGCCTTGGGAAGATGGTCATTTAGCTTAGGCCACACTCAAATATAAAGCTTTGAGAGCAAAGCTTGATGAACACTTTTATATTGTAATAGTGATAGAACAGAAGACCTATATCCACATATATATTTATACTTTATTTTCAGTTACCTTTTCTCCACACTGCTGATCAGGGATTCTCTCTATACATACTTAGCTTGTCAGTATACCAGAACTTGCCACATTTTAAAAAACATTGTTAATGTATTATTCCTTTGCCTAGCTTTTCCCAGTTTGGTGTATTATTATTTTAAGTTCAAAAATTCATTCCTTCACATACCACCTGTGCAATGCTGCTTCTCTTACCAAACCACATCAGTATGAACTAATCTCTCTATTCTCTGTAAAATTTGTTCATATCTCAACAATAGCCTGTTCTCATGTGTATCATTGTAATTTATTTACATATTGGCTATAAAGAGAACTGTATGCATTAGTCTTATATACATTTTTATTCACAGGGCAATATAAGGAACTGAACAGATAATTAACAATTAATGAAAAGACAGAATTTACTCAATCTAACTACTTAGGAGCAGTGTTATAACTGGCCTTGATTTCACCAGGGTATTTGATAATGTCTAAAATTGTCAGGGGAAGGATCTGAAAATGTACACTAGATCTTTTTTAAACTAAAAATATACATTTTTACAACAGGTGGGGTTATGTGGATAATGAAGAACTGCTATACCTAAGCAAATTTGGAAAACTCAGCAGTGGCCACAGGACTGGAAAAGGTCAGTTTTCATTCCAATCCCAAAGAAAGGCAATGCCAAAGAATATTCAAACTACCGCACAATTGCACTCATCTCACACACTAGCAAAATTCTCCAAGCTAGGCTTCAACAGTAAGTGAACTGTGAACTTTCAGATGTTCAAGCTGGTTTCAGAAAAGGCAGAGGAACCAGAGATCAAATTGCCAACATCCGCTGGATCATCGAAAAAATAAGAGAATACCAGAAAAATATCTACTTCTGCTTTATTGATTATGCCAAAGCCTTTGACTGTGTAGATCACAACAAACTGTGGATAATTCTTCAAGAGATGGGAACACCAGACCACCTTACCTGGCTCCTGAGAAATCTGTATGTATGTCAAGAAGCAACAGTTAGAACTGGATATGGAATAACAGACTGGTTCCAAATCGGGAAAGGAGTATGTCAAGGCTGTATATTGTCACCCTGATTATTTAACTTATACAGTACATCATGCAAAATGCCAGGCTAGATGAAGCACAAGCTGGAATCAGGATTGCTGGGAGAAATATCAATAACCTCAGATATGCAGGTGACACCACCTTTATGGCAAAAAGCAAAGAAGAATTAAAGAGCCTCTTGATGAAAGTGAAAGAGGAGAGTGAAAAAGTTGGATTAAAGCTCAACATTCAGAAAACTAAGATCATAGCATCTGGTCCCATCACTTCATGGAAAATAGATGGGGAAACAAGGAAACAGTAAGAGACTTTATTTTAGAGGGTCCAAAATCACTGCAGATGGTGACTGCAGCCATGAAATTAAAAGACACTTGTTCCTTGAAAGAAAAGTTATGACCAACTTAGACAGCATATTAAAAAGCAGAGACATTACTTTTTGCCAACAAAGGTTCATTTAATCAAAGCTATGGATTTTCCAGTAGTCATGTATGGACATGAGAGTTGGACTCTAAAGAAGGCTGAGCGCCAAAGAATTGATGCTTTTGAACTGTGTCATTGGAGAAAACTCTTGAGAATCCCTTGGACTGCAAGATCAAACCAGTCCATCCTAAAAGAAATAAGTCCTGAGTATTCATTGGAAGGACTGATGCTGAAGCTGAAACTCAAATACTTTGGCCACCTGATGCGAAGATCTGTCTCATTGGAAAAGACCGTGATGCTGGGAAAGATTGAAGGCAGGAGGAGAAGGGGATGACAGAGGATGTGATGGTTGGATGGCATCACCAAGTCAAAGGACATGAGTTTGAGTAAGCTCCAGGAGTTGGTAATGGGGAGGGAGGCCTGGCATGCTGCAGTCCATGGGGTGGCAAAGAGTCAGACATGACTGAGTGACTGAGCTGAACTGATACCTAAGCAAAACTTTCTCTCATCTGGGGGTCTCTGTATGGTTAAGAAAAAACTTTCAGAACTTTTGAAAATCTTTTCATTCTCACTCTGGTGGGCATTATGTGATTTAGAGAGGATAACAAATTGTGTTTGCTAGAACATAGCATCACTCTGGATGCAATTAAGACAGAGAGAAGCCACACAGCAATTTGAACACGGAAAATTTATTATAGAAATTATTAAACTATAACAAGGGGTTCGAGTAAAGAGAGATTGGCCAATGGGAATTAACAGGAGCTCTAAATAATGTAGCAATACCAGATATAATGTGTAATATAGTAGGAGAATATATTTGTATTAGTTAGCTAGGGCTACCATAAGCAGCATAGCACAGACTGGTTGGCTTCAACAACAAAAAGTAATTTTCTCACAGTTATGGAGGCTGGAAGTCCAAGATTAAGGTGTCAGCAAAGTTTGGCTTCTCCTGAGACCTCTCTCTTTGGCTTGTAGAAGGTTGTCTTTTCTGTGCATCCTCACAAGGTCTTTCTTCTGTGTGTGTGTGTGCATCCCTGCTGTCTCTGCATGTCCAGTTTCTTCTTTCTATAAGAACATCATTTGGGTTGTACTGGGACTATCTTAAGGGCCTCATTTTAACTTATTTCCAAATCACATTCTCCTGTATTGTGCATTAGCACTTCAACACCTGAATTTGAGGGAGACAAAATTCAGCTCATAATAATACGATCATGTTTATGCTGTGCTTTGTTATGTTGTTGTTGTTTAGTCACCAAGTCATGTCTGACTCTTTTGAGAACCTATGGACTGCAGCCCTCCAGGCTTTTCTGTCCATGAGATTTCCCAGGCAAGAATACTGGAGTGAGTTGCCACCTTGTTCTCCAGGAGATCTTCCTGACCCAAAGATTGAAGTCAGGTCTCCTGCATTGCAACAAGATTCTGTACCTCTGACCTACCACGCTTTGCTATCTTATACTAATGTATACTAGCCACTTCATCAAAGGTAGAGACAGAACAATGCTCAAGAAAGTCCAGTATCTCCCCAAGGCTGAAATACTGACATGGTGGAGAGGGCCTGACTGCAGCTCCTTGGAAGGCAGAGAATTTGCCGTGATGCCCTGCTGGTAGAATTTGCCAGAGGGTGTCTTTTGGAATTGCCAAAAATCAGCCTTCTAGGCTGCAGAAGAAAGCTGTGAATAGGGAGGTGTTTTTCCAGAGGGAACACGTGATAGATTTGGTGGCGGATCCCACTAGTTTCTGGATATTTCTGGCCACCAAGCCCTACAGGAGAGTAGTGCTGGAGAAACTGGGACTGCAGGGACCAGCCAACTGGGCACAGGAAGGAGAACTTTTCCTCCCTAGACCCTCGAGTAACAAAGCTTTAGTGCCAGCTGGCAAAGGAAAAATATTTAAAAGCCCACATCCATTTTCACTGATCAGTCGAAAAGTACAAATGCACCACTGAAAGACTCCATAACTGGCACAGACATGTTTCAAATGAGTTCAAAATGAACAGTGAGGGTGGTGATAAGTGAACTGGTGTATTAAATTGAGAAACAAGACAAAGGAGAAAGGAAGAAGGAATCTACAAAGGAGATAATTTTAAAATTTTATTTATTCCTTTACCCCTTGAAATAAAATGGTTCATTTCTTATATTCATAACCAATTATTGGATAAAAATCTTTTTACCAGAAATTCATCTATCTGTTTTATCTATGTATCTATCTATCTCTATCTCTACCCATTCATTTGTTCATTTTTCATCTGTCATCTACAATGAATATTCACTGTATACATACACAGAGTGTATACAACATTCACTGTATAAACAGTGAAGACATAATGAAGTGGACTAATGTTGAGTATTAGTTTGTAAGAAATGCAGTTTTTTATTTGTTGACTGACAAAGGAAAAGTTATATGAAAAATAGGAGAAATTGATGGAATTTTTTCTCTGTTACTCAAATAATTTTATGGTGAAAGCATTTTATTTTTTTCAAATTTCTTTTTATTAAAGTAGTCTTTCACTTTAGACTGATTTATAAACTTCAGACTAATTTATAAACTTCAGAGACCCTTAACAACATAGTTCTTAAATTGTAATCTATGTATCTCTTGAGTTCAGGGTATATATCTTAAAAGTCTGAATTTTTTTCTATTTTTCTTTCATTTATGTTATAATGCATATTTAAAAATATAAACACAACCTGGATCAATTAGATGCTAGTCTAATAGCAGAATGCTTTCATACTGAACACTCAAATGTTAAAGCACTGAAATTAATCTCTCTGGCAACAATTAGTTATACTCCGATAGCCAAAGGCTAAGTGGAAAAAAAAAAAAAACTATAGAAAAGGTAGTGTATAAATAATGATGAGTGAAAAAAAAGAAAAATTATCATGAAGTACAAATGAACAAAGTTTTAAAAAAGTAGTTTCAATATAGAATAGGAATATGTGATGGCTAATTTTACATGTCAACTTGAATAGGCCAGTAAGTGTCTAGACATTTGGTCAAACATTTTTCTGGATGAGATTAACATTTGAATAGGTAGACTGACAGAAGCAGATTGTCCTCCCCAGTGTGAGAGGGGGCCTCATCCAATCCATTGAGGGCCTGAATAGAACAAAAAGTTCAAGAGGAAACTCCTCCTATACAGTAGTTTCAGCTGGGACATTGGGCCTTTTCTTGGTTTTGGACTCACACTGAAACTTTGGCTCTTCTTCCAGTTTTTGAACTTGAAGTTACACAGCTATTCTGCTTATATATAAATATATACATGGGGCTTTCCAGGTGGCTCAGTGGTAAAGAATCTGCCTGCCAAGCAGATGCAGGTTCAATCCCTGGGTTGGAAAGATCCCCTGAAGAAGGAAATGGCAAACCACTCCAATATCCTTGCCAGGATAATCCTGTGTACAGAGGATCTCGGTGGGCTACAGTGCATGGGGTTGCAAAAAGTTGGACATAACTTAGTGACTAAATAACAAAACAAGTATATATGCATACCTTCTGTTTGTCCTGTTTTTCTGAAAAACCCTGACTAATACGGATTTATACCATAATTATACTGTTTATAAATATTTAGCTTCAGCTGAATAACATTTACAATATTAGATTTGTTTAAATGTTTATCATATTAATTTTACAGTTTGTATTTAGCAAAATATAAAGACATTTTAGCTTTATAGTTGTGCAAGACCTAAATACATAAGAAATTTATGATTTCTCACTGCTATTTTACCTTAAAAAAGAAGTAAGCAATCAGATTTCCCTAGCCCAAATATCATTCTTCTGCTAGTTTTGCTTTTGAGATGCAAATGAATTGATGACTATAAGACTTATTCTATCCCCCCAGTAAAAAGTAGTATTCATACTATGACAGTAGTCATTTGTATTTAATTGGCTCTTATATGTGTTGACATATTTGAAGATGTATTAGGAAATACATATTTTGAGGCCAGGGGTGGCGGGCGGGAGGAGCTACCCCACGCCCCTAAGCTCAAGGCCAGGGGCGGCAGGCGGGAGGACCAACCCTATGTCCAAGGACCCGCGGCTGTGTGGGCGCAGGAGGGCCTAGAGGAGCTATCACACGTTGAAGGTCAGGAAGGGCGGCAGTGAGGACATACCCCTCGTTCAAGGTAAGAAGCAATGGCTGTGCTTTTCTGGAGCAGCCGTGAAGAGATACCCCACGCCCAAGGTAAGAGAAACCCAAGTAAGGTGGTAGGTGTTGCAAGAGGGCATCAGAGGGCAAACACACTGAAACCATAAAAAACTGGAAATAAAACTGCCTTATGATCCAGCAATCCCACTGCTGGGCATACACACTGAGGAAACCAGAAGGGAAAGAGACATGTGTACCCCAATGTTCATCACATCCCTAGTGCACTGGGATGACCCAGAGGGATGGTATGGGGAGGGAGGAGGGAGGAGGGTTCAAGATGGGGAACACATGTATACCTGTGGCGAATTCATTTCGATATTTGGCAAAACTAATACAATTTTGTAAAGTTTAAAAATAAAATAAAATAAATAGAAAAAAAAGAAAAGAAACTTTGAAAGTGAGGGCAATCTGTAAAACTAAAGGCAAAAGGAACTACATGTAAGCCCTTAACTCTAAAATTAATATTTTCCACAGGGGTACAGATTAACAAATATGAAAATATATGTGTCAATCCAATGTATTCAAGAAGAAAAAAAAATGCTTTGTATTTGGTACGGCATGCACATAATTCATTGTTGCATCCAAAGAAGCTGTGATATTGTACCAAATGAAATAGAGACTGTGACTGACAAGTTTAAGAAAAAAAAAAAAGAAAACTAGTCAATCTAATCACACTAGGACCACAGCCTTGTCTAACTCAATGAAACAAAGCCATGCCCCTAGGGCAACCCAAGATAGGCGGGTCATGGTGGAGAGATCTGACAGAATGTGGTCCACTGGAGAAGGGAATGGCAAACCACTTCAGTATTCTTGCCTTGAGAACCCCATGAACAGTATGAAAAGGCAAAATGATAGGATACTGAAAGAGAAACTCCCCAGGTCAGTAGGTGCCCAATATGCTACTGGAGATCAGTGGAGAAATAACTCCAGAAAGAATGAAGGCATGGAGCCAAAGCAAAAACAATACCCAGCTGTGGATGTGACTGGTGATAGAAGCAAGGTCCGATGCTGTAAAGAGCAATATTGCATAGGAACCTGGAATGTCAGGTCCATGAATCAAGGCAAATTGGAAGTGGTCAAACAAGAGATGGCAAGAGTGAATGTCGACATTCTAGGAATCAGCGAACTGAAATGGACTGGAATGGGTGAATTTAACTCAGATGACCATTATATCTACTACTGTGGGCAGGAATCCCTCAGAAGAAATGGAGTGGCCATCATGGTCAACAAGAGAGTCGGAAATGCAGTACTTGGATGCAATCTCAAAAACAACAGAATGATCTCTGTTTGTTTCCAAGGCAAACCATTCATATCACAGTAATCCAAGTCTATGCCCCAACCAGTAATGCTGAAGAAGATGAAGTTGAATGGTTCTAAGAAGACCTACAAGACCTTTTAGGACTAACACCCAAAAAAGATGTCCTTTTCATTATAGGGGACTGGAATGAAAAAGTAGGAAGTCAAGAAACACCTGGAGTAACAGGCAAATTTGGCCTTGGAATACGGAATGAAGCAGGGCAAAGACTAATAGAGTTTTGCCAAGAAAATGAACTGGTCATAACAAACACCCTCTTCCAACAACACAAGAGAAGACTCTATACATGGACATCACCAGATGGTCAACACTGAAATGAGACTGATTATATTCTTTGCAGCCAAAGATGGAGAAGCTCTATACAGTCGGCAAAAACAAGACCAGGAGCTGACTGTGACTCAGACCATGAACACCTTATTGCCAAATTCAGACTGAAATTGAAGAAAGTAGGGAAAACCACTAGACCATTCAGGTATGACCTAAATGAAATCCCTTATGATTATACAGTGGAAGTGAGAAATAGATTTAAGGGCCTAGATCTGATAGATAGAGTGCCTGATGAACCATGGAATGAGGTTCATGACATTGTACAGGAGACAGGGATCAAGACCATCCCCATGGAAAAGAAATGCAAAAAAGCAAAATGGCTGTCTGGGGAGGCCTTACAAATAGCTGTGAAAAGAAGAGAAGCGAAAAGCAAAGGAGAAAAGGAAAGATATAAGCATCTGAATGCAGAGTTCCAAAGAATAGCAAGAAGAGATAAGAAAGCCTTCTTCAGTGATCAATGCAAATAAATAGAGGAAAACAACAGAATGGGAAAGACTAGGGATCTCTTCAAGAAAATCAGAGATACCAAAGGAACATTTCATGCAAAGATGGGCTCGATAAAGGACAGAAATGGTATGGACCTAACAGAAGCAGAAGATATTAAGAAGAGGTGGCAAGAATACACAGAAGAACTGTACAAAAAAAGATCTTCATGACCCAGATAATCATGATGGTGTGATCACTGACCTAGAGCAGACATCCTGGAATGTGAAGTCAAGTGGGCCTTAGAAAGCATCACTACGAACAAAGCTAGTGGAGGTGATGGAGTTCCAGTTGAGCTGTTCCAAATCCTGAAAGATGATGTTGTGAAAGTGCTGCACTCAATATAGCCAGCAAATTTGGAAAACTCAGCAGTGGCCACAGGACTGGAAAAGGTCAGTTTTCATTCCAATCCCAAAGAAAAGCAATGCCAAAGAATGCTCAAACTACTGCACAATTGCACTCATCTCACACGCTAGTAAAGTAATGCTTAAAATTCTCCAAGCCAGGCTTCAGCAATATGTGAACCATGAACTTCCAGATGTTCAAGCTGGTTTTAGAAAAGGCAGAGGAACCAGAGATCAAATTGCCAACATCCGCTGGATCATGGAAAAAGCAAGAGAGTTCCAGAAAAACATCTATTTCTGCTTTATTGACTATGCCAAACCTTTGACTGTGTAGATCCCAATAAACTGTGGAAAATTCTTCAAGAGATGGGAATACCAGACCACCTGACCTGCCTCTTGAGAAATTTGTATGCAGGTCAGGAAGCAACAGTTAGAACTGGACATGGAACAACAGACTGGTTCCAAATAGGAAAAGGAGTATGTCAAGGCTGTATATTGTCACCCTGTTTATTTAACTTATATGCAGAGTACATCATGAGAAACCCTGGACTGGAAGAAACACAAGCTGGAATCAAGATTGCAGGGAGAAATAGCAATAACTTCAGATATGCAGATGATACCACCCTTATGGCAGAAAGTGAAGAGGAATTAAAAAGCCTCTTGATGAAGGTGAAAGTGGAGAGTGAAAAAGTTGGCTTAAAGCTCAGCATTCGAAAACGAAGATCATGGCATCCGGTCCCATCACTTCGTGGGAAATAGATGGGGAAACAGTGGAAACAGTGTCAGACTTCATTTTTTTGGGCTCCAAAATCACTGCAGATGGTGACTGCAGCCATGAAATTAAAAGATGCTTGCTCCTTGGAAGGAAAGTTATGACCAACCTAGATAGCATGTTCAAAAGCAGAGACATTACTTTGCCAACAAAGGTTCGTCTAGTCAAGCCTATGGTTTTTCCTGTGGTCATGTATGGATGTGAGAGTTGGACTGTGAAGAAGGCTGAGTGCCGAAGAATTAATGCTTTTGAACTGTGGTGTTGGAGAAGACTCTTGAGAGTCCCTTGGACTGCAAGGAGATCCAACCGGTCCATTCTGAAGGAGATCAGTCCTGGGATTTCTTTGGAAGGAATGATGTTTAAGTTGAAACTCCAGTACTTTGGCCACCTCATGCGAAGAGTTGACTCATTGGAAAAGACTCTGATGCTGGGAGGGATTGGGGGCAAGAGGAGAAGGGGACAACAGAGGACGAGATGCCTGGATGGCATCACTGACTCTATGGACATAAGTCTGAGTGAACTCCAGGAGTTGGTGATGGACAGGGAGGCCTGGCGTGCTGTGATTCATGGAGTCGCAAAGAGTCGGACACGACTGAGCAACTGATCTGATCTGATGAGTTAATAGAATTTGCATACAGTAGTTTTCATAAATTTTATTTGAAAATTCACTTTCATTTTTTAAGTACCTGAATCCTATTTTCTTTAAAATGAATTTTAATGGGATATCTGATATACCAACATACAAAGATAGAACTGATTTGCGAGAAATTATAGAATTCACAAATGTTGACTCACTCTCCCCCTCCGCAACCCCACCCCATAAGCGTACTCACCACCACCACTTCTTTTCCTTTCAGATTTGATTTGATGGATCAGGAGCAGAGATGTGGTGAAGGAGGTAATGGAACAATCTGAGCTCCTCAGTAAGTTATTAATGAACCTTACTAGGAGGGAGAATGAGTCAAGCAACCCACAAGTTATTCTCATTAAGGGTTGGTGTTATGTCCTAGAAGCATGATAATTTTGCTTCTGCCACACATTCTTACTCTTACTTCCTCTGGAAGATCAAATAACATCTGAATCTATTGGAATTTTTTTGCTGGTAAGTTATAAAAATCTAATTCAGAATGACTTAAATTATAAAGAAAAACTTATTAGCTCACATAAATGAAATTCCAGAAGTAAACTGGGTTTTGAATGGGTTTGATTTTGTGGTCTTTGCAGGGTGCTAGAAACCCAGTTTCTGTGTATCTCTATATTCTGCTTTTCCAGAGACTGCAAGACATATCCATTTAGTAACTCCCCCTTGTAGTTGTTAACTCTCCCTATATGGTTTGAAAGTGTCTGAGGCCTTTCCAGTCTTCACATGCATACACTCCAATTCAAATGAAGTTGGTCTTCCTAGTAGCTTTTAGAACATCCTAAAACATACAGTGATTTCTCAAACCCAGAAGCCTCATCATGCATTACCTCTTGCACCATTGGATCTAATTAGTTTTTCTGCATATGCTTATAGCCAGGAATGTGATTGCTGGAGTTCAGTTCCTTTCAAATGATATAACAAAATGAAAAGAGGGAGTTATCCCAAAGCAAATGCAGCTAATATCATTGGAACAAATGGGAAGTAGTTACTAGGAAACAAATAGACATGTTCATAATGGTTCATCACTTTGACCAACCAGTGAAAAGTGAATGTGTAACTTTCTCAGTTATGTCCAACTCTTTGACACCACCTGGATGGTAGCCTCGCAGACTCCTCTGTTCATGGAATTCTCCAGGCAAGAATACTGGAGTGGGTAGCTATTCCCTTCTCCAGGGCATCTTCCTGACCCAGGGATCAATCCTGGGTCTCCTACATTGCCAGCAGATACTTTCTTTATCATCTAAGCCATTGTCCTTACCATGTTATTTTTCTTTCATCAATACATGCAAAAGTTTTCTTGCCTGTCTAAAATGCATTCACATCCTAGCCAAAGTAATGCCATCTAAAGCATCTACTTCTTGAATTCAGCTATAAGTCAAGGTTCTCTAGATAATTGTGCACCCCTTTCAGTCATATGGAGATTCAGTCCTTAATTGTTTTAACATCTGATGGACAAAATGACATGTTAAATTACCTTCTCTCAATATACAAGTGGAGATGGCAAACTTCAATTTCAAAATAAGAACCAAGCACTTAGTTCATATGGATATCATTAATATTTGCTTCCTAGTAGTGGAGAAAATTTCTTTGTCCACTGATTTGTTTTTCCTGAATTTGTCCTCCTGGAAGATCTTTTTATCCGAGGTTGGCAGTTGGGAAAGAGATTCTATTCAAGCAGCCACATACTTGTCTTACTTAAGTGATTTTCAAAAGGAAGTTCCCACAGATGGCAGAATGTCTCCTAAAAGTGTTTGGGAATCTTTTGATTATCTCAGTCATTGAAGTTACTACCAGAATTTAGTGGAATTGTTCCACTGAAAATTAATGAACCTCTTTGGGTTTAATTTAATGTGCTTTGAAATAAATATTTTTAAATCAGTACTGATACAAAATTAGATTTGTATACATTTTATTAGTAACTTTATTTTGGAACTATTTCATATTATTGCTATCTCATAGTCTTTTTAGGCAATAGAATTTCCTGTATAGAAAACCAGTTGGAAAGGAAAGTAAGACCAACACAGATACAGTTGAATGGCTCAGATAAAAACGATCAGAAGAAGTTGTTTTACTTGTTAATTTTATCACTACTGAAAGGGATCAGATGAAGAGAGAAGTCAGCAAGATGGTAAAAAAGGTGGTTTCTATAAGCTATAAATGGCTATTGTAAACTTTATTGGAGTAGAACAGCCAAAAGGCATTTTAAGAACAGAATTTGTTACTGCAGTTATTTCTGAAGTTGTTTACAATTGTAACATAAACTCCTCTTCTCTGTTCCCTCAAATTTCTAAGTAAAATCTACTGTGCTCCTGGATACTCTTAATGGTTCTTGTTTTATTGGGTAAAGAAGACTAGAGACTGGATTTCACAACGACAAACATATATACAGATTCCTGTGGTGATGTTTATAGATGATATGAGAATCTGAGTCTACTTTTTCCCACTAAAGTATTCATAGAAAATCTACATAAGGCCCTCTATATCCTGGGGATTTAGATTGGAATTTCTAGGCAAGCTTGATATGTATTTTGTGAGTTCCAATCAGTCTATCCACATTAAAGAATAAACCTTAGATTACTATAATTAAGTTTTACATTTTCCTTGGAGAGAGAGCTAACTTATATTTATATATTTTATTTTAAATATAACTTTATATTTAGGTTATACTTTTGTTAATATATAGCTTCCTTACTTGGTTAAGCATCCAATGTTAAACATGTTCTTCTAAGACATAATCAATATTTACATTTAAATAATAATTTTGAAAGAAAAGAAGCTTCATTACATTTTGTTTTTTATTTTTTATCATAGCCATTTCTTATCCATAATCATTAGATATTTCATTGTTGCCTAAACCCAAGATATCTAAAACAAGCACAGAGAAGCTGATCATTCATCTCCTCTATAAATGGGTTCCCCCTACTCTTGTGTTCACAAACAAAGCTAAAGGGAATTGGTCCTGAAACATTGTAATTTTCTTCAACTAAAGTATACACACATTTAGTCATTAAATGCCTCTGAATTATCCAACTCATCTTTCATAACTTGAGTTGTTGGATGCATTAGAAATATTTTCGCCTTTGACTTTCCAAATGGAATTTTTTATTTTAGTCCTTACTTCTGCCATATCCCTCTCCTCATATACATGCAGCACACACACACACCTACACACACACGCACAAACATGCATGTATTATCTCTTGCTGCTCAAAGGTTGTTATTGTGAGGTCGCTAAGTAGTGTCTCGGAGAAGGCAATGGCACCCCACTCCAGTACTCTTGCCTGGAAAATTCCATGAACGGGGAGCCTGGTAGGCTACAGTCCATGGGGTCGCTAAGAGTCGGGCACGACTGAGCAACTTCATTTTCACTTTTCGCTTTCATGCATTGGAGAAGGAAATGTCAACCCACTCCAGTGTTCTTGCCTGGAGAATCCCAGGGACGGGGGAGCCTGGTGGGCTGCTGTCTATGGGGTCGCACAGAGTCGGACACGACTGAAGTGACTTAGCAGTAGCAGTAGCAGTAACTAGTGTCTGAATCTTTTGCAACCTCATGAACTGTAGCTTGCCAGGTTCCTCTGTCTCTAGGATTTCCTAGGCAAGAATACTGGTGTGGGTTGCCATTCCCTCCTATAGGGGATCTTCTTGACCCCAAAGGGAGATTCTTTACTGCGGAACCACCTGCTAAAGTCTTACTTATCTTCAAATTTAACTTATTTATATTTCAAAGTTCACTTTCCCTTGTAATCTCCCTTTAATGTTTGATTCATATTATATCATGAATTAATAAGAAATGGAAATTGAGGGTCATTCAAAGATCAAAAGATTCTCTTATTTTTACTAACTCTTCTGCTTGTGCTCAGCATTATTTCTTTATTGTATGGTTGGTTGGGTGAAACACAGGTGTTACATACAAGTGTTAAATAATAAAAATACAATGCATCTGAAGGTATCTGAATGTATCTATAACTTGAAAACTTTGTTAAAAAATTATTAAACTTGAGGCCAGATATTCAAAACATAGTAAATGCGCAAGTGTTATGACTGTTAAAAACTAAAAGTTTCAGACATTGAAATTTTGCTTATGTCAGTTTTTTATCCTTTGAATTAATTTTTATAAAAGGACTATGCTATTTTCAACATTATAATATAGCTATTGACTGCCTTTAATAAAAGAGTTTGCTGTTAGAATAGAAAGAAGGGAAATAGAATTAAGCAGTTCCGTGACATCTATACCAAGAAATTGGGAAGAATATAGTCGATTTTAAGCCAGGACTGAAAGCCTTGTTATAACTTCTCAGAATGAACAAGATGTACTTTCAAATGAGGTGACTACTACTTCAACGTCCTGACATTCTCTGAGTCATGATTTATTACTTTAAGGCTTTTTGTGAAATTTCTGAGCTGATTTCACAGAAGTAGAGTTTTATCTTTTCATTTTGTGACCTTGCAGATCTCCTATAAAAAGGACATAATTCATAAGGCAAAAATAGGAGAAACTGATAATGAAAATGAGAATGTCTGCATCCGAACATACAAGTCCATGGATTTAAGTAATTTTTCTTTGTGTCACATCATCTACTACTGTCAATTTAAGTAGCCCATTTATTTGTATTAATTAGATTTATATGACCATAAGTTAATATGATGAAAATTGAAATTAACTGGTTCACTAAGTAGGGTTTTAATCTTTTAAAACATATATAAGAAATTGCTTTTAGAAAAAGGATGCCTTATTATACATATTTTACTTGCAAGTATTAAGCCTAACTTGTTTTTTTTATGATGTGGAGATATCCATGTTTGGTATAGCTATACTTTTCTTTATATTGCTTATGTTCTCAAACTGTATGACTGTACATAAAAGGAGATTCTAAAATGGTTACCTCCCTAGGGATTGTGTCTGTGGTGTGGATGAAATTGACATTTGATTGTCCTTTGAGTTTTTTTCGGGCTAGAGTCATTGTCGTGTGACATGCATTTGGAGACTATCAAATATTGGCAAAATATGTGTAATGTGGGAGGTGGGGATGTTACTGCTACCCCGTTAACTTAATCACACAGTGGACTTGCACACATTCAGTCAGCTTATTAACCACTTCACTAGCATTAGAATCAAACAAGGAGAGATACTATGTTCTGTCTGTTCACACAATTCCTCTTGATGATTTTAAAGAAATTGTTCTAAAAGAGGGCATATGAAAAAAAAAAAAATTTTAGAGGTATCAAAAAATTAAAATCACAATGTGTTACCAATGACTAACTCTTCAAATAACTCTAGATTAATTAGGAGCAGTGACTGTTTCATCACAGGGTTCATTTAACCATATCTGAAGAAGATTTTAGTTTTCACCATCTGGGGAAGTTTTACTGTCATTTTGTGGGTAGAAGCCAGGGGTTCTGGTAAACATTCATAGGGCACAAATCAGCCCCACAATGTGGAATTATCCAGCCCAAATGTCAATAGTGTGAGGTGGAAAAGCCCTGCTCTAGAGAAACACACTTCAGTTAGAGGGAAATGATCTACCTTCTAGGAAAAATGCCAATTTTATATTCATTCTTATATTTTCAGTACAATTGAAAACATAGTTTATCATTTGTTGATAAGAATCCTGCAGCATGACCTTTGATGATAAATGAGTGACAATCACAAGTAAAGATTCCTTTCATATCTTAGGAATTGTTTATCAGTGTGGAGGCTTCCAGCTGCAAATAACAGAATTCCTCATCCAAACTGGATTCAATAATAGAGAAGTTTGATATCCTACATAATAGGAAGCTTGGTGGTAGTATGGTTCCAGAGTTAGTTTAGTTAGTTGCATCAAAGACTGATATATTTTTTCCCCTTCTCTGTGGTCTGTTATCCACAATGTTAAAGCATACTGGTGCTAGTTTCCCTATGGTCATGAAATATGTGATCTTTCTCTTAGCCTGATTGGTCCAACTCAGGTCACTTGTTTGCATGTAGACCAAAGATATTTACTGGAGGCATGTCATGAATAGATTGGTCAGGAAGAACATCTGGAACTTGTAAAGGAGACAGAGTTTCTTGTTGCAAAATTGTGATATTGGTAGGAGAAAAAGAAACAAACAAACATGGCAATGAATCATCAAGTAATGTAACAACAGCACTTAGATATGACAGAAAGTAGGAATTTATGATATCTAATAGATGTTTTAAACTTGAAATTTCCATGAAGTCTAAATTCCCACCCCAACCCAATCCACTATTTAGAAACCTCATAAGTCACTCCAATCAATATTTCCCATTTTATCACTTAACAACTTCCATTTCCTTTCCCAGAAAATTAGGAACAATCTTTGATATATCAGTAGCTCCAATACTGCACAGCAATTTCCAGCAGTATTATTATATAGGTTAGTGCAAAGGTAATTGCAGTTTTTCATTGTTGAAATTTGCTGTTTGATATTGGAATACATTCTTAAATAAATGTGGTTAGGTAATATATCATTGTAATGCATATATCTCACTTTATTTTTTTGCTAATGACTTATTACTTGCTGTTTATTTTATATTTATTTCAGACTAGGGAAATGATGTTAGACAAAAAGCAAATTCAAGCAATTCTCTTATTCAAGTTCAAATTGGGTGGTAAAGCAGTGGAAACAACCCACAACATCAACAAAGCATTTGGTTTAAGAACTGCTAACAAACATACAGGACAGTGGTGGTTCAAGGAGTTTTGCAAAGGAGACAAGAGCCTTGAAGGTGAGAAGCTCAGTGGCCAGCCATCAGAAGTTAACAACAATTGAGAGCCATTGTTGAAGCTCATCCTTTGAAAACTACAGGAGAAGTTGCCAAAGAACTCAACGTCGACCATTCTATGACCATTCAGCATTTGAGACAAATTGGAAAGGTGAAAAAGCTTGATAAGTGGGTTCCTCATGAACTGACTAAAAATAAATTTTAAAATATCATCATTTGAAGCACTGTCTTCTCTTATTCTATGCAACAACAACTAACCATTTCTCGATGGGATTGTGATATGTACCAAAAAGTGGATTTTATACAATAACCAGCCATGACCAGCTCAGTGGTTGGATTGAGAAAAAGCTCCAAAGTCCTTCCCAAAGCCAAACTTGCACCAAAAGAAGGTCATGGTCACTGTTTGGTGGTCTGCTGTCCACCTGATCCACTACAGCTTTATAAATCCCTGTGAAACCACTACATCTGAGAAGTAAGCTCAGCAAACTGATGAAATGATCCCCAAACCACAGTGTCTGCAGTAAGCATTGTCAAAAGAAAGGGCCCAATTCTTCAAACATCACTGGATCGCACATTGCACAACCAATGCTTCAAATGTTGAATGAATCGGTCTACAAAGTTTCGCCTCATCTGCCATATTCACCTGACCTCTGGTCAGCTGGCTTCTCGAACCACTTTTCAAGAATCTTGAAAACTTTTTGCAGAGAAAACACTTTAACAACCAGCAGGAGGCAGAAAATGCTTTCCAAGAATCCGTTGAATCCCAAAGGATGGATTTTGATGCTACAGGAATAAATAAACATTTCTCATTGGCAAAAGTAGGTGGATTGTAATGGTTCCTAGTTTAATTAATAAAGATGTGTTTGAGCCTAGGTATAATGATTTAAAATTCATAGTCCCAAACCGCAATTATGTTTGCACCAACCTAATAAGTAGATTGGTAATTCATCTTCCTGTAGCTCCTCCCCTCCAAATATATTAATTTTGTTCGCCTGATATCTTGATGGACTGCAGTTCCAGACAGAGAGAACCATTGGCAAGAGACTCTGAATTTGAACAAGGTTGATGTATCTGAAGGATGAACTGAAATGCAGCACATTTGAAAATATTGAGTTTTCCATTACAGATCTTAACACAAATGGCTCCTCTTTTGTCAAGCTAATCTCAGTGGAAACTCTACCCACTTTTAAAAACTTCTCTGAAAACTCAATCTAAAATAGCCCTTGCTCCAGTTCTGTCTCATAGCTATCTTATTTCCCAGAGCCTTGTCACTCTTTAAAATTGTTTTGCTTACTTTACTTGTGAATTTTTGTCTATCTCACAAGAATGAAAGATGCATGAGAGTCTAGATTATCTGTACTGTGTTTGCTACTGGATTGACAATCTAGAATAGTGCCAGGATCTGGTAGATACTCAAGTGTCTATTGGTTGAATGAATGAATACAAATGGCTATTCCAGAATGATTTAGGAAAAATCTATTCCTCTATCCTGAGTCCTTTCCCTTTCTAAAACATTTCTGTCACTTCTATTTTTTGTTCATTCATTCAAATATACATGAATATTTTGGGAAGGGAAAAGAGAAAAGAAATAAAATACCTATTATGATGTGCTTTGCAGCCTTTGATCATTAAGTCTTAGTCCTCAAAGAATATTTAAAGCTCACCTGTTTCATTCTACCACCAGAAACAGTGTTGGCATGACATATCAGGCATGAAAGTTTAAGAGCCATGGATATAGGGGACTTCCCTCGTGACATAGTGGATAAGAATCATCTTCCAATGCAGGGGACATGGGTTCAATCTCTGGTCCAAAGAGATTCCACCTGCCACGGAGCAACTAAGCCCCACTACTGAGCCTACACTCTAGGGCCCATGATCTGCAGATACTGAGCCTGTGCACTGTAACTTCTGGAGCCCATGTGCCTATAGCCTGTGCTCCACAATAAGAGAGGTCACCACAATGAGAAGCCCGTGACCTCAACAAAAGGTAGCCCCTGCTTGGTGCAACTAGAGAATGCCCCTGCAAAGCAAAGTAAAAGAAGACCCATCTCAGCCAAAAAGTGAAAAAAAAAAAATTTAAAAGAGCCAAGGATATGGGTATGCCTGGACCTGATCTATGGCTTGGGTGTAGCTCACAGTGTAGTGGACCTGAGGAGATGGATGAAGGACCACCCAAATGTGTGAAAACTCACAGGTATATCTGAATAGTCAGATCTAAAGAAGATTAGGACAGGCAAAGTCAGGAAACTCAAATCCAAAGTTTTTACAAACCAAATGACTGCAAACAGCAGTTTCAGGAGAAACTGAAGGTGAAGACTGAATAAAGATTCAGAAGAAAGGGAAGCTATTACAGAAAGTCTGCATCTCTACTCAAATGAATTTAAAATGAATTTGATAGGATATGTGTAGAGAGATGATGATGTTCAATTGATTTAGTCCTTCTATCCCTCTGAATGAGAACTTTTCTACCAGTGGGTAAATTACTTAACAGGACCAAACAGTTTTTTTGTTGTGGGTTGTAGTACGTATCAGCCAAAATGAGTCTCTTTTTAGGATCACAAGCTACAAATATCCTATAATATTCTATAATTCTGAAGTTGTAAAAGGATGCCTCATCACCATATGTGGAAAATGTTCTGAAGAATTAAATAATTTCATAGGAAGTCAATATTATAAATTAAAACAAGTATCTCTGAAGATTAGGAAGACTGAGATGATTGACGAAGCAAAAACTAAATCTATAGCCAAAAACTTGTACTTTACAACTACATAGCCACTCTCACTTTCTCTTGTTGTTGTTAAACTAAGTTTCGTTATAATTTGTCATTTCTTATAAGCTTTAGTATATAACAACTTTGAAGTATTAGAATTCTAGTTTTGGAGGGCAGTGTTAAAATATGTCAATGCTTTTTATATAATTTATTATAATTCCCATAATGTACAGACCCTGAGAAATACAATTACTGTGTTCTTTTAATGAAAATGTGTTTTTTAAATGAATTTAAGAAGCTTTCATTTATCTTCTCATTCCTATAAGAATATTCAGTATTTGGGGAACAATATATTTTTATTCATAGCACTCATCATCAAATGATTTTTTCTTTTATCTTAATGCTTATTTTTAGCTTATTGATATTAATATTTTCATTAGCTCAATAAAATATTTATGTTATAGATCTATTTTTTTTCCTCAGAATATATAAAAATGCTGATGTGCTTCATTTTAAAGGGCATGCCAAGCAAAAGATCAGGTGTTCTGGGACACTGTAATTGCCTGTTCTGATTTCACTTGAAAGTTTTACTGAAGTCTGGTTCTTAGAAATCTCTTTTATAAGGTAAAAATCAAGTCGTTCTATATATTTTTAGATGCCACCATTCAGTTGCTGTCCATTCCTAACTGTTTGTTGTCTACACTTGTGTGATTTTTATGGTGCTGACTCATTTGTTCCCCTGTCTAGAGGAGAAGAACAGATGAAAAAATGTTCATTCACTTCTAAAGGTCACATTCCTGGTACATTTTTTCTGTTCTTGAACAAATACCGTAATGCAAAAGTTTTTTTTTTCTTTTTTCCTCATTGAACAGGAAACCATCTTGGTCTCACTTTCATTTGTGACGCAGAGGCTGGAAAAGTATAATTAAGAACCAGATGGTTTCAGAAGTGCTTACTTTGGCCCATGTCTCACTGATACTCAGATATAGTCTAAATGAAAGCAAGCCTAGTTATATAACTTTGAAGTGGGTTGATTACGTCAGCATTGAATAAGATATTGCAAACTCTTAGCTACATTTTTATTTTATTCATAGTGGAGTTTTCAGGACATACACCATCAGCTGTTAACTTGTTAATACATGCTATTTGTACTAACAATGTACTAACGTTTTAAATTAAAAAAAAAAAAAACATTAGAATTAGCAGGAACCTTGGTTCCAGATTTTCTATTGGAAATAAGTAGTCTACTACATTGTTAATATTGTTGACTTATTTCCTTTTAGTGACCATTCTAAAAATCTTAAAGATTTAGAAAGCTATAGCAAGCTGTAGACATGCTTCTTTTTATTCTAACTTAGAGGTTTGTATATCATGTTCCATAAATGCAACCTATCACCTATTGTCTTGGAAATAACATTTACTGGAATGGATTCGTGTCCATTTATCTATGTCAGTTAAGTCACTAAAATGGCAGAGCTGACTAACTGTGAAAGAGACTCTATGGCCAAATAAGCCCCAATATTTGGTCTTTGATGTTATTCTTTAAGAATATGATGATTTTTTTAAGTTACACTTCAGTTCTTTATAATACATGTTTCACATAATTAATTTTAGGTGAAATGTAACTTTTTTATTTTCTCTCTTCCAAAATATGTCATCAACTTGTGCCTACTTTGCTTGCATATCACCACTTCTTCCAGAACCAACTCCAAAATAGTTAAAATAAGATTAATTGTGATACACATGGAGAATTTTAATTGAAAATCTAACCTATGATGCAGAGTTTGAAACCCATAAGATTTATATTTTTCTTTTTATAGAAAAAGAACAAATGATATATATAATAAATAGAATAATGATTTATTCTTATTTCATAATTAGAACAGATATAATTAGCAAATAAACATAATTATTGATATTGGTTTATTGTTGATTTATTAATGAAGTCTCTAAAAAATCATACTATCATCCTGATACTATTATTTATTTGTTCTATGCAGAATTATTTTATGCTAGAATTGTCAAAATAGAGATTTATGGCAATTAGGTGATGAACAGAGTTTTAGTCTATATTCAGCTCCCAAGAAGCAGAACCACTCTGGTCATTTCCTCAATTCTTGAGCAGTGAATGGAAGACATTTTCAGCAACAGGCAGAATTCTTATATTGGCTTCCATGCCTTAAGACCTAGTATTCTGGAAAGAACTAAGTAGAAGTATAGTACACCTACAGCAATATTGCTGATCTGGAAGAACTGTAGAAATGAAGCGGGGAGGAAGTAATTTTAACCACTGTCCCCAGATAACTGTCATGTTTAGCCTGTAAAGAAAATGGGTGTATCTTGGACAACACTTGTGGATGCCTGCAAATTTAATTAGAAGGTGATTCAATTGATTGCCACTGAAGTTCTAGAAATGATGTAGCTAATGGCACAAGACAATACAACTTCAGGTGTCTGATACACAGTCGCCTCTTTTCCTCCACACCTATTTAAAAAGATTGCCAGAAGCATATTGCTAGAAGCAATATGCATTTACCTAACAATGTCAACAGTATATTTTTAGGATATTGACTCAGGATTGCTTCTCCTCTCCTGCTCTCTGCTATAAATCAGTCTGAAGCAATTTTAACTCTTTTGACACTGCATAATATCACACTATTTTAATAAATTGATTAGATCTTTTGAATAGGAAGTGGCAAGTATATTTACACCAAAGTAAATAAAACAACTTATTTACATTACATCATCTACTATTAAGTCCCAGCCCCGATAGTTGAAAAGCCTCTGAAAACCGGGGAGAACATGTGTCGTTGTAGATGTGCTGCCAAGACCCATTTACTGAGCAGCCCATAATGCTGCCAGAGCAATAGATTCAGGTTATACTCCAAGCTGCTCTACCAAATACCTTGTGACTCTGAAGATTACTTGAGTTTGTGGCAAGTAAAGATACAGCATCTGGAAAACCACAATTAGACCATAATATTACCTATCCCTAGGGATTTGGAACAAAGTCACACACTCATTTACAGAAAACTATAATCAATTCTTTATTTGTTAACTGGTCTTGGTAGAGACTGTACATCTGACACTAGGCTGTCAAGTGATTATACAATCTGAGTTCCCACTATGAATTGGGTATTATCAAGTTAATATTGGATGCGAGTTTGAGTGAACTGCGGGAGTTGGTGATGGACAGGGAAGCCTGGCGTGCTGCAATTCATGGGGTTGCAAAGAGTCGGACATGACTGAGCGACTGAACTGAACTGAACTGAAGTTAATATTATATTATATGCTATATTGCATATAAACATACAGATCTTTCAGAACTGCTTAAGAAATTTTCTGCAAGTGTGTGTGTGTGTGTGTGTGTGTGTGTGTGTGTGTGTGTACGCACATGCATACATAAAATATCTATCTATCATAGTCCTGAAAGACAAAAGTGATTTGCTTGAGCGAGTGCCTCATACCTATAATATTTACTCCTCCTCTAACACTTCCTCTCCCTCAATCCATACTTATATTCTCATGAGAAGTTCTCCATGACCAAATAAAGGAAAAGGAAAAAATTCAGGCCTGATTTACAGATATTTCTGGAAAATATACTGGCATCATTGGAAGGAGAATATTATATTATATTTCTAATATAGTGTGTTCCTGAAAGACACCAGGGAAGAAATACTCTCTCTCTAGGAATAAGCTAATTAGGTACATTTATTTATTTACTCAGTAGCTTTAAAATTATTAGAAATATTAATAATCTTTACTGATTTGTGAGTAATGACTAATAGTTAATCTGATTGATAAGAATTTAGAACATAATTTTAAAAAAATGATGGCAAGGTGATTGGAGTAGAGAGATGTGAGTGGATCGGATAGTGTGAGGACATTTATATCCTGCGTGGAATCTTATTAAAGGGAATTTACTAAAAACTAGGTTCTTAGTAATCATAGGAACAAGGTGTTACATAGACATCAGTTAACCTCTTCCTCAAACATCCTTACTGTCTCAAGGGTCTCATGAATAGAAATGAAGAACATACATGATCTCAACAAAATGGATTTCCCCTGAAGAAGATTAATCTTCTTACTGCTACTATGGAGAACCAACCTTCCAATAGAAGAGACCAATGCCAAGCACTAAGTATGATTTGATGCCCTGGAGACACCTGCTAGCCATGCACTGGACTGTGGATTACATTGGACTCCTTCCATCAGTGTATGAGAGTCAATCAATTCTCCCTTGAGAAAATTACACATGTAATGGATATTTTTGCCTTCTTGGCTTACAATGCTTCTGACATCATTTCTATCCATGGTCTTACAAATTGCTTTATTCACCATCACGCCAATAACAATTCTTTGGATCAATTAACAAATTTCATAGGAAACAAACTGTTGCAATTAGCTTATGCCCATGGGAATCATTGGTCTCAATTTCCATGAACCCCATCACCTACATGCCTACTAATAAGGGTTGATTGGTATCAGCTGTGAGGCAATGCCCTTAAAGGATTCTATCAGTCTATGATTGATTCATTGACAATGGTGGTATTTTCAATCATGGGGATATTTTCCCCATAGCTGGAATACATAGGTCAAGGTGAAAGACATGGCAATAACTCTTCTCTATGCCACGTCTGTGAACAACCAATAAGTTTTTTGTCCGAATTCCCAAAATTCTGAACATTTGACGGTTCTAATTCCTAAGAGAGAAATGCTTCCACCAGACTACACAGCGATTGTTCCACAGAGTATGAAGTCAAGACTGTTATCCAGCTGTTGTAGACTTCTCATGCCACAGATAAATAAAAGTTTAATGTACTAGTTGGGTTTATTGATCCTAATTAACAAGTATATATTCATTTGCTGCAATCCCCAGTGGTGGTAGAAACATAAGAAACTCTCTAGGGCTCTCTCCCATGGACAGAGAAACCTTACCGGCTACAGTCCAAAGGATCACAAGAGTCAGACACGACTGAGTGACTGACCATGCAGGCATAGGTAGCCTTCCATGACACAATCCCTTCTCTTTTGGATAAGCTTATAATTGAAAGCCAATTGTTTATACCCCAAAGGATTAGTTAACTATTTATCAGTTAAAGTTATGAAGTTATGAAGTCGCTCAGTCGTGTCCGACTCTTTGCGACCCCATGGACTGTAGCCTACCAGGCTTCTCAGACCATGGCATTTTCCAGGCAAAAGTACTGGAGTGGGTTGCCATTTCCTTCTCCAGGGGATCTCCCCGACCCAGGGATTGAACCCGGGTCTCCCGCATTGTAGGCAGACACTTTACCCTCTGAGCCACCAGGGATACATTTACTTACAAAAGCCATAATGGAATTTCCAACATTATCTTATTGTTATAAAGCTGTTAAATTGCTTTCAGTATCATTGTTGCTTGCTGTTGCTTAGTTGCTAAGTCGTGTCCCACTCTTTGTGACCCCACGGACTGTAGCCCACTAGGCTCTTCTTTCCAAGGGATTTCATGTTAGATAGCAGCCATGAAATTAAAAGACGCTTACTCCTTGGAAGGAAAGTTATGACCAACCTAGATAGCATATTCAAAAGCAGAGACATTACTTTGCCAACAAAGGTTCGTCTAGTCAAGGCTATGGATTTTCCTGTGGTCACATATGGATGTGAGAGTTGGACTGTGAAGAAGGCTGAGCGCCGAAGAATTGGTGCTTTTGAACTGTGGTGTTGGAGCAGACTCTTGAGAGTCCCTTGGACTGCAAGGAGATCCAACCAGTCCATTCTGAAGGAGATCAGCCCTGGGATTTCTTTGGAAGGAATGATGCTAAAGCTGAAACTCCAGTACTTTGGCCACCTCATGCGAAGAGTTGACTCATTGGAAAAGACTGTGATGCTGGGAGGGATTGGGGGCAGGAGGAGAAGGGGACGACAGAGGATGAGATGGCTGGATGGCATCACTGACTCGATGGACGTGAGTTTGAGTGAACTCCGGGAGTTGGTGATGGACAGGGAGGCCTGGTGTGCTGCGATTCATGGGGTCGCAAAGAGTCCGACATGACTTGAGCGACTGATCTGATCTGATTTGAACACTGAAGTGGGGTGTCATATTGGAAGATTATAAGCATATTGAAGGATTCTTTTGCAATTAGTATTTGAGTTGTTTGATAATATTTGAAGCAAGAATAACCTCTTTGATTTATTAGACTGAAATTCCGCAATGAATTTTCATTATTTGCACTCTAATTTTAATTCTCACTTTTATGTTGAGTTTGTTTCACAGTGAAAGAGCATCATCCTTTATAATATTTATTTTGCCCAGATGCTTTGCTAGGCAGTTACATTATGCTCTTTAGTTATATACATAGTAATTGGATAATAATTATTATAGATAATAATTGAAAAATCTGGGTTTCTGTCTTTATCTGACCAAACATAGACTCACTTTTTTCTATTATATATACTGTCTTTTGTGAAATTGCACTCCTTCAGGTGATGTTCCCAACCCAGGGATTGAACCCTCATCTCTCACATCTCCTGCATTGGCAGTTGGGTTCTTTACCACCAGCACAACCTGTAAAACCCATTATATCAACCACCATCATAAATACACTTTCAGGAAGTGTTCATCAAATGTTAAGTCCAGCAAAGGATGCATTTTCTGCTTTTAACATTACAATTCTAATTGTGTTCTTTGCTGCTGCTTGTGCTCATATTTATCTTTTACCCATCCTTTTAATGACCATGTGAAAGATGGGGAAACAGTGGAAACAGTGTCAGACTTTATTTTTTGGGGCTCCAAGGCTCCAAAATCACTGCAGATGGTGACTGCAGCCATGAAATTAAGATGCTTACTCCTTGGAAGGAAAGTTATAACCAACCTAGATAGCATATTCAAAAGCAGAGACATTACTTTGCCAAAAAAGGTCCGTCTAGTCAAGGCTATGGTTTTTCCAATGGTCATGTATGGATGTGAGAGTTGGACTGTGAAGAAGGCTGAACACCAAAGAATTGATGCTTTTGAACTGTGGTGTTGGAGAAGACTCTTGAGAGTCCCTTGCACTGCAAGGAGATCCAACCAGTCCATTCGGAAGGAGATCAGCCCTGGGATTTCTTTGGAAGGACTGATGCTAAAGCTGAAACTCTAGTACTTTGGCCACCTCATGCGAAGAGTTGACTCATTGGAAAAGACTCTGATGCTGGGAGGGATTGGGGGCAGGAGGAGAAGGGGACGACAGAGGATGAGATGGCTGGATGGCATCACTGACTCAATGGACATGAGTCTGAGTGAACTCCGGGAGTTGGTGATGGACAGGGAGGCCTGGCATGCTGCGATTCATGGGGTCGCAAAGAGTCGGACACGACTGAGTGACTGAACTGAACTGAACTGAACTGAAAGACTTTATTGAAAATAAAAATTAATGACTGTTCAGTTCAGTCATTCAGTTGTGTCTGACTCTTTATTACCCTATGGACTGCAACCTGCCAGGCTTCCCTGTGCATCACCAACACATGGAGCTTGTTCAAACTCATGTCTATTGAGTTGGTGATGCCATCCAACCACCTCATCCTCTGTCATCCCCTTCTCCTCCTGCATTCAATCTTTCCCAGCATCAAGGTCTTTTCTAAGGAGTCAGTTCTTCATATCAGGTGGCCCAAGTATTGGAGTCACCATCTGCAGTAATTTTGGAGCCCCCCCCAAAATAAAGTCTCTCATTGTTTCCATTGTTTCTCCATCTATCTGCCATGAAGTGATGGGACTGAATGCCATGATCTTAGTTTTCTGAATGTTGAGTTTTAAGACTACTTTTTCACTCTCCTCTTTCACTTTCATCAGGAGGCTCTTTAGTTCTTCTTTGCTTTGGCTCATAGGTTAAAACATCTGCCTCCAATCCCTGGGTCGGGAAGATAAGATCTCCCGGAGAAGGAAATGGTAACCCACTCCAGTATTCTTGCTTGGAGAATCCCATGGACGGAGAAGCCTGGTAGGCTACAGTTGACAGGGTTGCAAAGAGTCGGACATGACTGAGTGACTTCACCTTACCTCACCTTGCTTTCTGCCGTAAGGGTGGTGTCATCTGTGTATCTGAGGTTATTGATATTTCTCCCGGCAATCTGGATTCCAGCTTGTGCTTCATCCAGCCTGGCATTTCGCATGATGTATTCTACATATAAGTTAAATAATCAGGGTGACAATAACAGCCTTGACGTACTCCTTTCCCAATTTGGAACCAGACTGTTGTTCCATGTCCAGTCCTAACTGTTGCTTCTTGACCTGCATACAGATTTCTCAGGAGACAGGTAAGGCGGTATTCCCATCTCTTGAAGAATTTTCCACAGTTTGTTGTGGTCCACACTGTCAAATGATTGTTAAGTTTATATAATAAACACTGTTAAGATTATTTGTAAGATGATATCTAAAAATTATAGCTCAAGGTATGAGGATTACTGAGTATTTTTAAAACCTAAGCAGCTTGAGGTAAAAATGTCAAAGATCCATAGATCATGTGGGATAGATACAATAATCTTATAATAATTTCATTAATATTACTGAAAGTATCCATTTATTTGTAGTTTGTATTTTCATTCTTGAAAGTTATTCTTTACTGTAATTTCATAGACTAGGTTTCAGGCATGGTAAAAACGAAATCAAGTGTGATATTCAGAATCAGTTTGAAATATCTTTGTTCTGGGCCCTGCTGTGAAATAGACAGTAGTTGGTTGTCCTGGATTCTTTCCTAGAAGAACCCAAATTGACCATATAGTTTGGACAGACATGGTGTTTCAAACTTATTTAGAACTAGCACATTTCTAGGGCATCCTGAGTATCTATGGTCCATCACATAAAAAGGACAATCGCATAGGCTGGGAAAATGAGCTGTGTTTTGATAGTTGAACATATTTATAGGAACATATGCAGATAAGTAGGTTTACTTGGAAACTGTCACACTTGAGAATCTGCTATTTATGGATGCTTCCTTCTATTTTTTTTTATTTGAAGGTTTTGTTACATATGATATAGCATCATTATGACTCTATTAATTTTAAATTTATGCTATTTTGCATGTAGAAGAAGTTGGCCTTTTCTTCCATCTACCTATCCTTCCTTTCTTTTTTCTGTCTCTTCTTCCTTTCCTTCTTCTTAGTTTTCCCCTCTCTTTACTTTTCTTCCTCTCCCTTTCTACTTTCTTTCCTTTCCTAACTTTTTCATAAAGGGTGCATATTGTTTCCTAAATGCTTCAAATTCTCTTATAATTATAACTCCCAAGAGATCATTTACATGCCAATTACTATTCTGACAAAACCAATTTTATCTACCTTTTATAAATTAAATTTAAATATAACACATATGTAGCTGGTCAAGATGAAGTTATTTTTAAACTGAAAATATGAAAATAAATATTTTTAAACATTCCATAATTACTTTAATAAATGAAAATTTTCATAAATTGCTTTTCTCTGTCACATTTGAAATTTTCCTGGATTCTAGACTATTGCACTTTTAACTTTTCAATCATAACAATAATTATAAGTTCTTTTAATATAATTTTTAATCAGCATTTCTAATGCTGAAATATTTTTTCATTATGTTTTATTTTTCAGTAAACATTTGCAAGCATTCAAATAAGGTCATACAAATATTATCTCCATTTTCTCTAACTCAGTTCAAGTCAGTTCAGTTCAGTCGCTCAGTCGTGTCCGACTCTTTGCAACCCCATGAACCAGGAGGCACGCCATCACCAACTCCCAGAGTCCACCCAAACCCATGTCCATCAAGTCAATGATGCCATCTAACCATCTCATCCTCTGTCGTCCCCTTCTCCTCCTGCCCTCAGTCTTTCCCAGCATCAGGGTCTTTTCCTATGAGTCAGCTCTTCGCATCAGGTGGCCAAAGTATTGGAAACATCAGTCCTTCCAATGAACACCCAGGACTGATCTCCTTCAGGATGGACTGGTTGGATCTCCTTGAAGTCCAAGGGATTCTCAAGAGTCTTCTCCAATACCACAGTTCAAAAGCATCAATTCTTCAGCACTCAGCTTTCTTTATATCCAACTCTCACATCCATACATGACCACTGGAAAAACCATAGCCTTGACTAGACAGACCTTTGTTGGCAAAGTAATGTCTCTGCTTTTTAATATGCTGTCTAGGTTGGTCATAGCTTTCCTTCCAAGGAATAAGCATCTTTTAATTTCATGGCTGCAATCACCATCTGCAGTGATTTTGGAGAGCAGAAAAATAAAGTCTGACACTGTTTCCACTGTTTCCCCATCTATCTGCCATGAAGTGATGGGACCAGATGCCATGATCTTCGTTTTCTGAACGTTGAGCTTTAAGCCAACTTTTTCGCTCTCCTCTTTCACTTTCATCATGAGCCTCTTTAGTTCTTCTTCACTTTCTGCCATAAGGGTGATGTCATCTGCATATCTGGGGTTATTGCTATTTCTCCCGGCAATCTTGATTCCAGCTTGTGCTTCTTCCAGCCCAGCATTTCTCATGATGTACTTTGCATATAAGTTAAATAAGCAGGGTGACAATATACAGCCTTGACATACTCCTTTTCCTATTTGGAACCAGTCTGTTGTTCCATGTCCATGTTGCTTCCTGACCTGCATACAGGTTTCTCAAGAGGCAGGTCAGGTGGTCTGGTATGGCCATCTCTTTCAGAATTTTCCACAGAGCCATATTAAGAACAGAGAGGTAATTTGTCTCTGATTTTGAACTTTTTTTAATTCCATCTGATAACCTTCTTTTCTGTTTTTGATACCACAGAACTTTCTTACTCAAGCTCCCTCCATACTGTCATCCTTATTTTGTCATTCAACCATCAGGATGTTGCAGAAGAGTACTCCAGGGATGTGACATAAGGGCTTTGGTTAGGCTCTACTCAGGACTTGGGTTGAAAAACACTGGCTGCTTTTTGCTTTAAAGAAAGTTGAAGGTAGATTTTTTTCTGAAGTTGATTAATTGATATAACTATAAATCAATATTAGACTAATTGTTTCTTGCATCTGGCTACCTGTTTCTTGAAAGTGGCTTGTCTCTTTGAGTTCATTTAATTTATTTCCTGTCAATAGTGTTTTTCGATTATATGCCAAGTGCTGTTTTAAGTACCTGTAGCATTACAACATTAAGTAATCACATCATGTGTGAGATTGTTGAATGCAGTACATTTGCAGATGAGGAAACTCAGGATAATGCAGCTACTGTACTTATTTGAGGTCTCATAGCAAGTAAGGGCTAGAGATGGTATCTGAGTCCAAGTTTATCTCTAAAACCAGTTCACCCATCTTCAATTATATATAATTAGCAATTAAATATGAAAAGAAAACAGTTTTAATATATTCAATTAAATTAACTGTTTTCTTTACCTTTTTTGGTAATATTGTGTTAGTAAATACCTATGTACATATACAGGCTTTCCAAGTGGCACAGTGGTAAAAAATTTGCCTGCCAATGCAGGAGAGTGGGAGACAAGGTTTCAATCCCTGGGTCAGAAAGATCCTCTGAAGTAGGAAATGGTGACCCATTCCAGTATTCCTGCTTGGGAATTCCATGGACAGAGGAGCCTGCCTGGCTACAGTCCATGGGGCCACAAAAGAATCAGACATGATTTAGTGACTAAACAAATGTATACATACATACACTCATATACATACATACACATACACACATATATGTATAAATTATTATGAAATGTTAGGTAACAAAAGAAGAAAAACCTCAGATCCTTTTACTTAAAGGGCAGACTGCTGCTTGCTGCTAGAAGTGATTATTTTAGAATATTGAATCATAATTCACTCAGCTATACCAATTATGATAGCATTGCTGAAGGCAAGTCCATTGCATTTCCTAGAGCTCACAAAATAATACTCACATGACTGACTTATTCATAAGCAAGCAGCAATTTCTCTCTTAAATCCTTTTATATGGTCAGGATCATGTAACTGCATCTTTTCTCCTGCAAGATATTTTTATCAAGACTGTACATGTACTTCTAGAAGTTATACAGGAAGATTCCTGAAAATTCAGTCAATTATTAGCATGTGACTATGACTGAAGCAATTATTCAGTTGACTGTAGAATGACTTGTTCTTCATATATTTGTAGTAACAGCAATGATAAAAGCTAACGTTTATGAAAGGCTTTCTATGTTCCAGGCACTATTCTCAGAGCTTTTTCTTGAAAGAGCCCAAGTTAAAAAAAAAAAAAATATATATATATATATATATATTAGTTCAACCATCCTGGTAAGTACTCATCTTCTGTTTTACAGAGATGTTAGTGAGTAAAACAAAGTCTCAAATAGGAAAGAAGAGAAATTTTCTACACACATGGGTAGGTTAAACCAAAATTAATCTTTTCCTAATAGTTTTTAAAAAGCACTATTTTAATGATACTGTTTCAATTTATTTCATTCATCTCTTTAATGAATAAAATATTATATGCTAGACACTAGAAAACTAGGTACTAAGGATGCAGAAATAAACAAACAAAAAATTATTGCTTTCATGAACTTAATATTCTGACAGTAGAAACAGACCCTATGAAAATAAGTGTATAGGATGTCAGGTGGTGGTAAATGCTATAAAGGAACCAGTGTTCAATAAAAATAGAGGAAAATACACTTGGAGGTTGTCTTACATGTAGGGTAAGAGAAGGAAGAGGGGGTGCTCTGTAACAAGGTGAATGGAGCAGAGAACTGAAGGAGGTGAGAGAGAGAGAGACCATAGATCTTCATAATCTTCAAAACTTCATAATCTCATCTTCCCAAAACTTTTTAATCTTTTTTGAGCAAAGTACTGTTCCAGGTGTCTTTTATAGTCTTCCAGGGGATGGAATCTTTTTCCATTAGAATTTTGTAAAGACCAAAAATAAATGGAAATCTTAAGGTGCAATGTCTGGTGAATATGGCAGGTGAATCTGAACTTCCCAGCCAAGCTGTGACAGTTTTTGCCTGGTGGTCAAAGAAACAAGCACTCTTAAATTATCCTGATGGAAGATTACACATTTTCTTTTGACTAATTCCAAACAGTTTTTGTAGACTGCTACTTTCAGTTGGTCTAATTTAGAGCAGTACTTGGAATGAATCATTTGGCTTTCTGGAAGGAGCTCCTAATAGAGGACTTCCCTCCAATCCCACCATATACACAACACTACCTTCTCTGGATGAAGACTCACCTTAGATGTGGTTGTGGTGGTTCATTTCACTTGACCCATGATTTTGTCCATTTTACATTATTGTACAGAATCTACTTTTCATCACCTGTCACAATTTACTTGTTTTAAAAGCAGGATGTTTTCATTAAGTTTTAATAGAGAATTGCATGTGAATATACAGTCAAGAAGGTTTTATCACTTAACTTATGTGAAACCCAAACATTAAAGTGATGAACATAACCAAGTTGGTGCAAATGATTTTTAACACTTGATTTAGATATTTTGAGCATGTTGACTATCTCCCACATGGTATAAGGTTGATGGTTCTCAATTAATTTCTCAGTTTGATTGCTATCAGCTTCAGCTGGTCTACCTGACCCTGGAGCATTATCCAGTGAAAAATCTCCAGTACAATACTTTGCAAACCACTTTTGACATGTTTGCTCAGTCACAGCGCCTTCTCCACACATATTACACATTTTTTTTTTTTTTTTGCATTTCAGTTGTGCTTTTACTTTTCATGAAGTATTGACGCATAATATGCTGGAAATGTTGGGTTTTTCTTCCATCTTTGATATTAAAATAGCTACACAAAAATTCACCAATTTGGGGGAATAGGAGTGAAATAGAAAAGGATAGTTTTGTGTCTTTACCAGGCAAAGGGAGACACATCAGGCTTCTGCCTCGAAAAACTGTCTCAAAAGTTACCAATTTTGATAAATTTTTAAAAAAATGTATGCTGAGATGACAGCTGTCACATACAATCGAACAAAATTGTTGAATAAAGTTCAAGACAACTAAACGATATTATATTCATTTTATGGAAAAACTCAAATGAACCTGTTGAACAACCCAGCAGAAATTTACAGGTGCAAACTTCCCTTTTAAGACTAGATTTTGCTGCATCCCAGAAGTTTTAGTGTATTGTGTTTCTGTTTTCAGTTGCCTCCAGACTTTTAAAACTCCCCTTTTGATTTAGTTTTGATCCCATTTGTTTTTCAGGAATGTATAGTTTAATTTCCAAATAAATTTTAAATTTTTAAAAATTTTAAATTCCAAGTAAATTGTAAATTTTCCTATTTTCTTTCTGTTATTTATTTCTAGCTTTACACCATTATTGTCAGAAAAAGTATATTTGCTATGATTTCAATTGTTCTAAGTTTGTTAAGAATTGTTGTATATCATAATATATGATCTATCCTACAGAATGCCTCACATGTCCTTGAGAAAAATGTATTAATATATTCTGCTTCTGTTGGATACAATGTTCTGTTTAATCCTGTTAGGATCATTTTCTCTAAAGTGCAGTTCAGATCCAATGTTTCTGTGTTGATTTTCTCTGGGTATCCTATCCGTTGTTGAAAATTAGGTATTGAAGTTTCTTACTATTCTTGTATAGTTGTCTATGTCTCATTTCAGATGTTAGTATTTTCTTAGTACATTTAGGTGCTCCAATATTGAGTGCACAAATATTTATGATTGTTATATCTTTTTTGGTGAACTGACCCTCTTATAATTATATAATGGCTCTCTTTGTCACTATTATGTCTTTTGTGTTAACATATATTTTGTATGATATAAATATAGCCATCTCTGCTCTCCTTTGCTTTCCATTTGTATGGGATATCTGTTCCCCTCCCTTCAATAACTGTTTGTGTATGTTCTGAAAGCTGAAGTGATCCTCTTGTATATTGCATAAAGTTGGGTATATTTTTACATCCATTCCATCACTTTATGTCTGTATTGGGGAATTGCGTATACTTATATGATGCTGTGAAAGTGCTGCACTCAAATATGCCAGCAAATTTGGAAAACTCAGCAGTGGCCACAGGACTGGAAAAGGTCAGTTTTCATTCCAATCCCAAAGAAAGGCAATGCCAAAGAATGCTCAAACTACCACACAATTTCACTCATCTCACACGCTAGTAAAGTAATGCTCAAAATTCTCCAAGCCAGGCTTCAGCAATATGTGAACTGTGTACTTCCAGATGTTCAAGCTGGTTTTAGAAAAGGCAGAGGAACCAGAGATTAAATTGCCAACATTCACTGGATCATGGAAAAAGCAAGAGAGTTCCAGAAAAAACATCTATTTCTGCTTTATTGACTATGCCAAAGCCTTTGACTGTGTGGATCACAATAAACTGTGGAAAATTCTGAAAGAGATGGGAATACCAGACCATGTGACCTGCCTCTTGAGAAACCTATATGCAGGTCAGGAAGCAACAGTAAGAACTGGACATGGAACAGCAGACTGGTTCCAAATAGGAAAAGGAGTACATCAAGGCTGTATATTGTCACCCTGCTTATTTAACTTATATGCAGAGTACATCATGAGAAATGCTGGACTGGAGGAAGCACAAACTGGAATCAAGATCGCTGGGAGAAATGTCAATAACCTCAGATATGCAGATGACACCACCCTTATGGCAGAAAGTGAAGAGGAACTAAAAAGCCTCTTGATGAAAATGAAAGAGGAGAGTGAAAAGTTGGCTTAAAGCTCAACGTTCAGAAAACGAAGATCATGGCATCTGGTCCCATCACTTCATGGGAAATAGATGGGGAAACAGTGTCAGACATTATTTTTTGGGGCTACAAAATCACTGCAGATGGTGACTGCAGCCATGAAATTAAAAGATGCTTACTCCTTGGAAGAAAAGTTATGACCAATCTAGATAGCATATTCAAAAGCAGAGACATTACTTTGCCAACAAAGGTCCATCTGGTCAAGGCTACGGTTTTTCCAGTGGTCATGTATGGCTGTGAGAGTTGGACTGTGAAGAAAGCTGAGCACCAAAGAATTGATGCTTTTGAACTGTGGTGTTGGAGAAGACTCTTGCGAGTCCCTTGAACTGCAAGGAGATCCAACCAGTCCATTCTGAAGGAGATCAGCCCTGGAATTTCTTTGGAAGGAATTATGCTAAAGCTGAAACTCCAGTACTTTGGCCACCTCATGCAAAGAGTTGACTCATTTTTGGAAAAGACTCTGATGCTGGGAGGGATTAGTGGCAGGAGGAGAAGGGGACAACAGAGGATGAGATGGCTGGAAGGCATCATGTACTCGATGGACGTGAGTTTGAGTGAACTCCAGGAGATGGTGATGGTTAGGGACTCCTGGTGTGCTGCAATTCATGGGGTTGCAGAGAGTTGGACATGACTGAGCAACTGAACTGAATAATTAAAGTAATTGTTGAGAGATTAAGGCTTACTATTGCCATTTAGTTCATTGTTATCTGGTTGCTTTGTTTCTATCCTCTTCTCTCACTGCCTTTCTTTGTGATCTGATGATTTTCTCCAGTGATATGTTTTGCTTCCTTTATGTTTATCTTTTGTGTGTTTATTATAGGATTTTGCTTTGTGATTACCATGTGTGTCTACTCATTTGTGCCTGACTCTTTGCAACCCTTTGGACTGTAGCCCGCCAGGCTCCTCTGTCCATGGGATTTTTTTAGGCAAGAATACTAGAGTGCGTTGCCACTTTCTCCTCCAGGGGATCTTCCCAACCCAAGGATCTAACCCATGTCTTCTGCATCTCCTGCATTGGCACTTTATCCACTTTACCCAGTGGATAATTCTTTACCCACTGAGATATTGGGGAAGCCTGAGATTACCATGAAACTTACATAAATCTCCTTATGGTCATAACAATCTACTTCATGCGAACAACTTCAACTGCATTGAAAATGCTGTTCTGCTACTACCTGCTTCACATTTTGTGTCACAATTTATATTTTTTTCATACTGTATTATAAACGAAGTATTGTAACTATAGTTAGTTTTAATATGTTTGCCTTTTAATCTTTATCTTAGAGGTAAAAGTATTTATATGACACCTTTACATTTTTAATGTATTCTGGATTTTACTATATAGTTACCATTACCAGTGAGTTTTACACTTTCATATGTTCTCATGTTACTTATTATCATACTTTCATTTCAGCTTGGGGAACTCCCTTTAGTATTTCTTGTAAGGCAAATCTAGTGGAGTTGAATCTCCTCAACTTTTATTTGGGGTCTTCATCTCGCCTTCTTATTTGAAGGGCAGCTTTGTTAGGTAAAGCGCTCTTTGTATTTTTTTTCTTTCAGTGCTTTGAATGTATCATCGTCCTCTCTCTTGGCCTGCAGGGTCTTTGCTGAGAATCGTATTGACAGTCTTATGGGTATTCCCTCCTGTATGAAAACGTG
Source organism: Bubalus bubalis (assembly GCF_019923935.1). Taxonomy (NCBI): domain Eukaryota; kingdom Metazoa; phylum Chordata; class Mammalia; order Artiodactyla; family Bovidae; genus Bubalus; species Bubalus bubalis. The sequence continues at coordinate 41,604,550 of NC_059171.1, read as the reverse complement.
CTTTTTCTCTTGCTGTTTTCAAAATTATCTCCTTTTCTTGATTTTCAGCAATTTAATTGTCATGTGTTTCTGTGAAGTCCTCTAGATTGAACCTGTTTGGAGACCTTTGAGCTTTATGAACCTGGACATCTATATTCAGTGGGTTTAAGTGAGAATGTGTAGACAATAAGTTAACAGTGGTTTGTTTAAGGACTTTATTGAGGTATATTTTCCATATCATAAAATAGACAATACTATAAGTTTTGCTGTAAAATGGAAGCACTGTATTGGAGAGGTAGCTGGAATAGAAGGGGAAATAGGAAAGTTTTTAAAAAGTAGTCCATTTTTGTTGACTATATTTTACTGTGTATATATGATGATTAGAATGATCCAAATCATGTATGAAACAAACAAACCAAAATGCCAGTCTAGTATGAGCTAGAGAGGGTAGGATCCAGGTAGAAATTGACAGGTTAAATTTAGAAGGAAAGACAATATATCCCTTAAAACAGGAAAAAAGTAGGTTGAGATACAGATAAATTGGTAAATTTGGTGGTGGAGCTTCTGTAAAATTGCTAATGATTAGTTCCATTTTCTCAGTGAAGTCAGAGGAAACATCATTAAAAGTATGTGTGTCTGTGTATGGATGGGGAAGGATATCTGTAAATTATATTAAAATGGAAAAGATATGAAATAGTCCTTGGGAGAATGAAATAATAAAATTATTATTAGGCAGCACTAAGGAGTCATCTGAAGTTAAAAGTCATAAATTTAAGATAAGACTGATCAGGGACTCCCCTGGCTGTCCAGCGGTTAAGACTTCACCTTTCAATACAGAGGGTGCAGTTTCGATCCCTGATCAGGGAGCTAAACTCCCACATGCCTCACAGTCAAAAAAACCAGAACATACACAATAGAAGCCGTATTGTAACAAGTTCAATAAAGGCTTAAAATTTTAAGAAAAGAATAAATAAATAAGGTTAATCAGCAAAGTTGGACATTTTCTTTAATCATAATTGGAGATACAGATATAGGTTCAGAATAGGACATGAATTGGATTTAACCAGGTGTTAATCAAGGTATCAAGGGCTTCCCAAGTGGTTCTAGTGGTAAAGAACCTGCCTGCCAATGCAGGAGACCTAAGAGACGTGGGTTCGATCCCTGGGTTGGGAAGATCTCTTGAAGTAGGAAATGGCAAACTGCTTCAGTATTCTTGCCTGGAAAATCCCATGAACAGAGGAGCCTGGTGGGCTACAGTCCAGGGGTTGAAAAGAGTCGGACACGATGGAGTGACTGAGCCCAATAGAAGCATGGCTTTGCCCAAGGAGTACTCCAGAGTAGGGGAGAATCACTGGAACTGAGAATGTCTCTTAAGGAGTGATAGGGTTTCCCTCATAACTCAGTTGGTAAAGAATCTGTCTGCAATGCAGGAGACCTGGTTAGATTCCTGGGTTGAAAAAAATCCCCTGGAAAAGGGATAGGCTACCCACTGCAGTATTCTTAGGCTTCCCTTGTGGCTCAGTTGGTAAAGAATCTGCCTGCAATGTGGGAGACCTGGGTTCGATCCCTGGGTTTGGAAGATCCCCTGGAGAAGAGAACACCTACCCACTCCAGTATTCTGGCCTAAAGCATTCTATGGATTATACCGTCCATGGGGTCCCAAAGAGTTGGATGGGACTGACCAGCTTTCTCTTTCACTTTCAGGGGATGGAGATCCTAAAGCAGAGAAGGAACAATGAACAGCTTAGGGTTTAGTTAATGGTCAGAAGCTTAGAGGTTCTGATTTGGTAAAATCATTTTACACAGGTATTTCATACATGGTAAAAGGCTATATGTTGGCTTTTAGTTCAACCTCAGAAAATATGCCTTCCAAGTACGTAGAGAATTTATTTTTGCTAATGTATGTAAATCAATTGATTTCAGTGATTGCTATTAAATACTGATTTTTGCCTGTAGCATAAATCCTATTTCTATATGATTTTTAGTGAATAGGGGTACTTAGGTTATATGTGAGGGCTCAGTAGTTTTTATAATAGGGTGGCATGGAACTTACTGTAATTATTTGCAACAGTGTTGAGTAGAGCATTCAAAATTTATGCAGCAGAAACTTTGAGCTTGAATGAATTAAAGCTTTTGGATTTGAAAACCTGTCTGTTTCTTAATATAATCAGATATGTGAGTCTCTATAAACTTTCTTTGCTTTCAAAGGCAAACATAACTAATAATTCCTGCAAAGGTCTCGAATCGTTCCAACATCTGTTCTTGGTTTACTATAAAAACCATGTCTCTGATCTCATGTGTTGAACTACTGTATGTTTGCCACTGTCTATTTCCTGTGAAAAAATACATTGAACAATAATAGCTTTTGTTCCTAACGCTCCAACCACTAAAACAGCTGAACAAATAATATCCATGCTTTCATTTGGAATAATTTATTCCATGTACATGTTTATGCAGAGTCATTTGGCTTATTGGATGTTTCATCATTTAAAAATCAAATCTCAGAATTTTAGACTACTGAAAACTCTTGTCTAATAGTTTCCTCATGCTTAGAGTAATTCTCTTAACAGCATTTCCTTCCTAATTCATCATCTTATTTTGTGTATAGTTTGGTTTTTATGAGTAGAAGTGGTTAAAAAATCCCTTTATTAACAAAGTTAGTGAAAATTTCCATTTGAGGCCACATATTTTGCAAATAGCTTTAAAAGATTAAATAATTTTTATTTTAACCCTAGAAATAACTCTCTTTGGTCTTTTGTTACCTAAAGAAATAATGACTATAGATTTGTAATGATATAAGTTTTAATACATTTGTCTTAGCTCAACATACTCCAGATGACTTAATGGTAGGCCCAGCACACAGAGCAAAGCTAACATCCATTCCACTAAGTATCTTATTACATAAACTTTACTAGCCCGGGCTTGGAATAAGTCATGCACTGATTAAATAAGACAAATAAAAACACCATTTAAAGGAAGGAAAACACGTTACTTAAAAATCAGACTTAAATCATTGGCAGTTTGGATTTTTTATATTTTTTTAGCATGCAAGTTTTCTATTTCTAAGCATTTAGGAATTACAGTTTCAAATTTGGTCATCACAACATCCCACTGAAAACTAAAAACTGTAGTTGGTCATTCAACTATACAGTTGACCTACTGTCTAATAACAGACTATCTAGAAAGCTCAGGACATCCAATGTTCTCAATTTAAATTCAGACCAGACAACTGATGAGTAAAGGTATATGAGTAAAGTTATAAACCTGTGAATAAACTGAATTTTAAGGTTTGAATGTGTATAACAGCATTTGAGAGATTAACACTTCATCAGAATTCAGCTATTTTAAAGATTACCAGTTTCTTGGTGGTGGTATATCCTAATTAAGGTAATAATGATATTATGGCTGTACGAATTTCCTAGGGTTGCTGTCACAAAATGTCAGAAACTGAGGAGCTCAGAATAATAGAAATTTATTGTCTCACAGTGCTGGAGGCCAGAAATACCAAAGTCAAGGAGTCTACTGGGCCATGCTCCCTCTGGAGGTAGAGAAGAATTTGTTCTGTTTCTAACTTCTGGAGGTTATCTGGCTTGTGGCAACAAAGTTTCAATGTTTCACATGAGGTTCTCTTTTTGTGAAGTTCTCTTTTTGTGCATATCACTCACTGTGTCCAAAATTTCCCCCCTTTTTTAAAATAACACCAGTCATATTAGATTAAGACTCATCTTAATGAACTCATTTTAACTTGATTATTCTTGTATAGACTCCAAATAAGATCACATAATTAGGTACTAGGAATTAGGACTCCCAACATATCTTCTTTAGGGGACACAATTTACTGCAAAACAATGGCTTGTTATTTCAGCAGCTAGTATTGTCATATGTGTGACATAGATATACTTTACAATTCAAATGTTTTCTCAACAGTGATGCACTCAAAATTTTATAATGCTATATATTTATGATGAGTAATATTTTAATGGTTTAATCAAAACCATGGTATTTGCCAGGCAAGAATACTGGAGTGGGTTGCCATTTTCTTCTCCAGGGGATCTTTCCAACCCAGAGATTGAACCTGTGTCTCCTGCATCCGCAGGCAGATTCTTTACAGGTATTTTAATAGTCTAATCATTGTTTTTTAAAACTGTATAAAAGTATAAAAAATATAGTATGTCTTTGAGAAATAATATCTATTTCACAAATCTAGATCAGCTTAGCTTTGGAGCTCTCACTAGAGACCTCACTCTTCTTTGCCCTTAAGATACAGATAGAATGCTTCCTTCCACTTAGCATGAATCTCCGTTGGCATCCGCTGTTTTTCCTTTGTGGTGAGTATAGCTCTGGTTACTTCTGTCAGCACATCAAAAACTCTTATAGGGACTTCCTGGGTGGTCCAGCGATTGAGAAGCTGCCTTGCAATGCAGGGGACTTGGGTTTGATCCCTGTTGGGGAACTAGGATCCCACATTCCGGGAGAAACTAGCCTGTGTGCCACAGCTGGAGAATCTGCACCACAAGAAAAGATACTGCATGGTGCAACAAAGATACTGTGTGATACAATGAAGATCTGCGTGACACAGCTAAGACCCAACACAGCCAAATAAATAAATATTAAAAAAAAATTCTTATAGTGCTATGTAAGCAATTTCTGATGGCTTCTCTATTGGTGCACAGTTAATTTTATTTTCGTTATGACTTGTCCGAAGTACATAAGAAAGGATCTCAAATATGCCACACAGATTCATAATATCACTGTGTGTCTTTCCCACTAGTGTTGCTATAATCAGAAATTGATTTTATAGATACATTTACTACTTCATTGCAAGGTAAACTTTTACAGCAAAAAGGACTAATCTACAGATTATATACAATTAATTTTAAAGTGTTTGCATGTGTGTTAAGTTGCTTCAGTCGTGTCTGACTCTGCAAACCTATGGACTGTAGCCTACCAGGCTCTTCTGTCTATGGGATTCTCCAGGCAAGAATACTGGAGTGGGTTGCCATGCCCTCCAGGGAATCTTCCTGACCCAGGGATCAAACCCGTGTCTCTTACATCTCCTGCATTGACAAGTGGTTCTTTACCACTAGCATCACCTGAGAAGCTTTAAGGTGTTTGCTTGTTACCAACTTCTTTGAAATTCATCTAATTCTTAATTTCATTCAGGCACAGCTTCCTGATAAACAATGACTTCCTTTTTATACTCCTTTTTAAAAACACATCTCTGGAGGAAAAAAAAACAAAACAAAAAACCTAGAAAGAACCAAGTAGGATTTAAAACCTTAAGTCTGCAGTAACATAGTTTTTATATTTATTGAGTTGTGTAGTTGCATATTCTAAAATATTCTGACTTTGTGTGAAGGTCTGACATTGTATGAAAGCTCCTAATAGTATAAAAACAAATGGAACACAGGGCACTTATACATTTTCCAAACAACACTAAACACCAGACTAATGGTAAACTGCAACTTCTGTTGTACAAATTTTGTCAGCTTGTTTACATGCTTTATGATTTCTTTTAGTTCTTATCAACTAACAGGTAGAAAATTTTATCTTAATTTTACAGATGAAGAAATCTGGATCTGAAGTGATTAAATATTTGTTGAAGGAATTCAGAGGTAATAAATGGGGAGACCAGATTTGGAAACCAGATCTCCTGACTAGCCAATTCACCTGCAGCCTTGAAAGTAGAACTTTCCAATAGTTGGACTTGCTTAGTAGTATAAGATTCTGCCTCAGCATGCAATGATTCCTACATTCCAGATTCGCTAGAAACACAAAGCAAAATAGAAGAAAACAAAAATATAAAAAGGACATTTGCAGTTCTCTGTCGGGGCTATCACAATATTCCAAAATGGGAGAGAATGAGATTGTAAAAGTTTTGCTAGTGCAGTTGAATATTCACTTTTGTTTTTCATCCTATTTATTTCTGATTTAGCCTATCTTGAGCTTCCCAGATGGCGGTAGTGGTGAAGAACTCGCCTGCCAATGAAGAAGATGTAAGGGATGCAGGTTTGATTTCTGGGTCTCGAAGATCCCCTGGAGGGGGGCATGGCAACCCACTCCAGTATTCTTGCCTAGAGAGTCCCATGGACAGAGGAGCCTGGGGGGCTACAGTGGATAGGGTCACACAAAATCAGACACAACTGAAGCTATGTAGAACTAGATTACTCTAAAAAAATCTGATCACAACTCATTAAATGTGTTTCAAAAATCATTAATGGGTGGAAAGCTTGAAAACCATGCAATTAAGTGATATTTCAGAAACTGATTTTGCGACACGTTCATGGGTACACACATATTTTGCACTTTTGGACGGGAACAATGATGTTCACCTGATAATCTATCGGCCGTGTTTGCTATCATGCTTCTGTATTTCTACATCCTAGTTCGACATGGTGCTGGGATGATGAAATTGGTACTGTTTCCCTGGTTTGCAAGCTCTTTTTCATGGATGTGGGAGATTCCAAGGTCTAGCTAGGGTCCTCAGAAACATAATGGAGGAACTGAATTCAATTTTTCTAATTTCTTGTTTTAGCCATACTTCATTCATTCATCCATTAAATGTTGATTGAACACTTAGAATCTGCAAGGTACTGTGTTAGGCAATGGAATTTCATCAGGAAATTAATGCAGACATAAACACTTCCCTCACTGAGGTGATAATCTAGACTTATAATCTTTCATATATAATCACACAAAAATATAGAATTGTAACTTTTTTGTGATATACTTCAAAGAGATTCTTTTGCTTACAAAATCACTTTTCTTAATGCTTTATCTTCTCTTCCTCTCCTTCCCTAGTGAATAAAATAATATTTAGAAGGTAAATCTAGGAAACTCACCAAAAGTACCTCTCTAGGAAAAAATGGACCTACTCCATCCTTGAGCCTTGTCACATACAAATATTCTACTGTCATTTGGCGGGGAAATGAGGAAGGAAGGAAAGGTAATTACCTATCTCAGTTCCTGACAATTGATTTCTAAATGCACACTTGGAATACAGTCCATTTGAATATGAGGGTTTCCTGCAAAGCAGTTTTGCAAAGCATAATAACAGCGACCAAATTTTCAGCAAATTTGATTTATCTGATACATTAATTTTGTCATAAAAAGCCAGACATCTGCACCTTTACTTTTCCTGAGGCAGGTAGAGTGGTGTAGATTCACAGGACAAAGCAGATTTGCTCCCCTTGTTCTTTTCTTTGAACTGATTATTCCCTATTAAAATAGATTCTCCGCTGAGTTTCAGTCAGCCTTCCAGTCAGGGGTGGTTTTCCTGAACAGTATTGGCAGGAAGCTCTGACTTTGATTTGGATTTTGAGTTTTACTGTCAGGTTGGGTAAGAAGTTGATTAAATTATTTCATTTCGTTTCTGAAGGTACCATTTTTAAATGTCAAATCATTGTTAGATGCTAAAGCTTTCATTGCATTTAAAAAGTGTATTTCAGCCTACTTTTAACAACAAAAAAAATACTCCCTAAACTATTGGATCAATAGACCCTGAGTGATGGACATTCATGTAGCTACATTCAGTTGTCTGAAAAATGAAACCTACATGATAGCTGTTTGAACTCTTCCAACCTTCATATGTGCTTACCAGTATCCTTCTCATTGAGTGCCATGTGTCCACCTGTTTTCTGGTTTCCAGTAGTAACATTCTAGAATGTTATGATTCCAGATTCCAAAAAAATCCTTATGATGAACAACATATCTAGTCTTAGAGACATAGATATTTTGTAAGTTAAAAATTAGCCAAATAATCACATTTAATATACTACTCTCTATAGAACACCTTGCCTAAACTTAAATATAATTTAATATAAATTTTATGTTACATTAAAGATCCCCTGGAAAAGAACTGGCTACCCACTCCAGTGGAACCAATGACAGACTTTATTTTCTTGGGCTCCAAAATCACTACAGAAGGTGACTGCAGCCGTGAAAATAGAAGACACTTGCTCCTTAGATGAAAAGCTATGACAAATCTAGACAGCATGTTAAAAAGCAGAGACACTACTTTGCTAACAAAGGTCTGTATAGTCAAAGCTATTATTTTCCCAGTTGTCATATATAGATGTGAGAGTTGCACCATAAACAAGCTTAATGCTGAAGACATGCTTTTGAGCTGTGGTGTTGGAGAAGACTCTTGAGAATCTCTTGGACTGCAGGGAGATTGAACCAGTCAATCCTAAAGGAAATCAACCCTGAATGTTCATTGGAAGGACCAATGCTGAAGCTCCGATACTTTGGCACCTGACGTGAAGAACCAATTCACTGGAAAAGACCATGACAATGGGAAGGATTGAAGGCGGGAGGAGAAGGGGACAACAGAGAATGAGATGGTTGGATGGCATCACTGACGTGATGGACATGAGTTTGAGCAAGCTCTGGGAGATGGTGAAGGACAGGGAAGCCTGGCATGCTGCAGTCCATGGGGTCACAGAGAGTCAGCCACAACTGAGCGACTGAACAACAACAACTCACTCCAGTAGTCTTCCCTGGAGAATTCCATGGACAGAGGAACCTAGCAGGCTACAGTCCATTTGGTCGCAAAGAGCTGGACACGACTGAGCAACTAACAATTTCACTTCATTTCACTAATGTATTTCTAATCAAGTAATAGTTGAGTTACATAGTTTCTTCTTTTCTTTCATCAAATGCATTTCAAATGATAGATCAGAAAATATAAGACTGAGTAAGAGCTAAAGCAACATGTTTTATTAAATATTTGCTTAAGAATTATATAGATGCACCAATGTTACCACCAAAGAGAGGAAGCATTATATCGAACTGTGCATAACAAGAGTGTACAATATTAAACCATGTCTCATTTCTCCTCTTAGTATTAATCTTATAGAAACACAATGTGGAATAGGTTTTAGGGCTAAAAGCTTGGGCTTTGAAGCTAATCATACTCTCTTTTCTCACATTACTTACATGCCCTTGGGCACATTATTCAACTTCTCTAAACCTAGATGAGATTTCTCCACTTATAAAACCTAGATAATATTTGAAGAATTGAAGTGGCACTAAATGTCTCTATTTAGGGTGCCTTGTAGTACCTGGTAATCCATGAACAGTAGTACTTTGCCATGCTTCACTCGGTTGTTTATAATGCATATCTCAGTATAATATAAACATGGTGGTCCTGGTAAACTATTACCAGCTGTGTTAATTATCACTGCCCATCCTTCAAATTCTGCGAGTTGTGAAAATAGAATTAGTTTCCAATATTTATTTTTTCTAGTGCTTGTACTCAAAGAGCTCTAAAAATCTAATAGGTCTCTTATTTTTGAAGCCGCCACCATTTCCCTTGTGCCCAGTGCTACCTAGTGCCCTCCAGGAATGATGTATTGCTTAAAGTTGTATTTCAGCAAGTTCTTATAACATTTTTTCTGACTGCCCTGCTTCCTTTGGCTTCAGCTTGCTCTCCAAATCTTATTAGGTATTCTTCTATCATCAATTTTCTTCATATATCTAGCTCAGTGAACCTATTTTATATGAAGTAATGTTTAAACACTAGTAGACTGATTGTGTTATAAGATTCATTAATCTTGCCATTTGATATTAATAAATTCCTCTAGGGTATTAGTTTTTGTTTGGTAGGTTTTTTTTCTTGAACGAGTTAGCATCTTCCTGGATGTGGGTATCTATTATGTCTAACTTGATTATCCAGTGGTGATGAAAAAAGAAAATCGGACCCAAAAGATTTTGTTTCATTGGATAAAATATTGAAAATGCTTTAAAAAATATAAGTGACATTTCTGGTAGGTCAAACATTTAATTAACAGTAAGAATTGATGGATGCTACTTTTGTAACATGTTAGTTTGGTACAGAGAATAAGGAAGTCATATTTTCGATATCCAGGTTCCTTGTTTGTCTTCTTGATTTTCTTCATCCAACAGATTTCATCATTCAGATTTCCTGCTGACACTGCAAAATGTGTTTACCATATTCACTCCTTTATGATTTAAAAAATGTCAAATTGTGGAGGTTTTTTTGTATGTTCTTTTAACAATTATACTATGGATCACGATAGCCTCTATGTATATAATTACATTGTTTAAGGCAAAACTAAGTGCTTCACAGTTATAGTCTTGAAACACAGAAGACATTTTAAATTGTAGAAATATTCATGAACCAAATCTAGTAATTTAATTTCTGAATACTTTTATTTCAGAGAAACATTGAAAATTAATAAATATTTCACTCAAAATTTATTGCAACATTATTTTTACTGATGACAAGTTGATATGTGTATAACAAAAACTAGGGAAAATAATGGAAAAAATTTAAAAGACTGATTTTTCTTTTATAATTGATAGTTATAAATAATATATAATTGATATGTTATATCAATTATAATTGATATAATTGATTATACTTGGTTATAATTGATAGTTTCAATTTTTTTTAATAGAGCTGTGTGTGTGTGTGTGTGTGAGAGAGAGACAGAGAGAGAGACAGAGACAGAGAGAGAGGCTCCTACATCAATTTTTCTGGAAATCAACCTTAACTTCCCACACAAATTCAAGAGTGTTATCATTTATACATATGGTAACTAAAATTTAGTTCTAAAAATAAGCTCTGATATTTAAATGTTTATCTTTGCTAAGTTTTATTTTAAAATACCAGGCATCTCTGAAAATAATGAGGGTTAGAACTGACCAAAATGATTAAGCGAGTTTAAATTTATCCTCATGATAGAATTCAGCAGATATATCCTCGAAGTAATGGAATACACTTGACTCTCCTCAGGACTGATTGCATCTTCATCGTTTAGCTACACAAAATAAACATTATGGAGACCCTAATGGTATAAAATGTCCAAGCAGTCCACAACAATAACAAAGCAACTGATATGTTACTCTTTTAAATAAAATCTCAAATTGTCATAACAATATAAATACCTATGAAATTTGAATGAAAGGTAAAATTTACTAAAAATTCAGCTGTCTGCTTTTACCAGCAGATCATTACCATCTACTACTACTCTTGACTACTGTTACTATAGTAAACTGATAGTAACCACTTTCATTAAAAGATATATTTTATTTTCCTTGCTGCTGTTTGAAATAAGCCTTATTGAAATTCTGGACAATTATAGTCCCTGCTACACTGAGACATAAGCAGTTTTGAAGCAGTTTGCAAAACTTAGAAATCGAACACAAGGTGTTGGATTTTCACTACTTAACAGGAAAATTTTATAATTTTTGAATTCAGTTGAATATAAACAAATCCAATTCCATATGTGTACTACTGAAACTTTTACACAATAAATATCACTACAGTTAAGTTAAAAGAAAAAAACACAATATTGTGCTCACTGGGCACTTTCTGTTTATGAATATCATCTAAAATGTATAGGACATTATCTGCAACATTAATTATTTTAATTCTGAGATTATCTTTAGAAAATATGTGTTTGTAATAGAATATCAAAGACAGAGCTTCAATCTTTCTATTTTTTCTCTTGTACAAGTGAAAACCATAATTTACACAGAGACCAAATTCTACCCAAAGTACAAATTCTCCTCTCAGAACATTTAATTGAGATGAAATGGTATCTGGATTAGTATTAACAATGGATAGCTGCTGCTACTGCTAAGTCGCTTCAGTCGTGTCCGACTCTGTGCGACCCCATGGACTGCAGCCCACCAGGCTCCCCCATCCCTGGGATTCTCCAGGCAAGAACACTGGAGTGGGTTGCCATTTCCTTCTCCAATTTATAATATTCTATAAATTATCAATAATTATGTTTCCTTTGGTTTGGTTTGAGGTATGGTTTGAGAATTAGAGAAAAATTAGAAAAGAAAAACTTCATTCAATTAAATCTACCTTTTAGTTGCTTGTTAACTTGGAGAGCCAATTTTTTGAAAATTGTCTTAGAAAGTCCTATTTTTCTTACCAGTTTAATTGTAAAATCAATATATTACCTAAATCATTGAGAACTTGGTATTTTCTGATTGCTTGATATATATGTATCACCTAGCCTTCTCAATAATAGTTATGTGCATGCATGCTTGATAAGTTGCTTCAGTTGCGTCCAACTCTATGTGACTCTATGGACTGTAGCCTGCTAGGTTCCTAGTCCATGGGATTCCCCAGGCAAGAATACTGGGTGGGTTACCATACCCTCCTCCAGGGAATCTTCCTGACCCAAGGATCAAACCGGCATCTCTTATGTCTCCTGCATTGGCAGGAAGGTTCTTTACACTAGTGCCACCTGAGAAGTCCTCAATGATAGTATGGACGGTGACATTAACCTCAGTTGACATATAAGGAACTGAAGTTTTAAGTCAATACATAATATATGTGGCTGATAAAGAATCTGCCTGCAATGTGGGAGACCTGGGTTTGATCCCTGGGTTGGGAAAATCGCTTGGAGAAGGGAAAGGCTGCACGATAACTCTAGTGTTCTTGCCTGGAGAATTCCATGGACTGTATAATCCATAGGTTCACAAAGAATCAGACATGACTGAGCAACCTTCATTTTCACTTTAACATATTAAAGATCACTCTGTTAATACATGATAGCACTAGTCAGATCGGATTCCAGTTATAACTGACTCTAGAACCAATGCTTTATGTGATTATTGGTATAGAGCAAAACAATATGTATATAAGAGCCTATACATATAAAATAGCTCAGCAATAGAATAATTCAAAAAACAGTTTGAAATGGCTAATCTATATTTTAAAACATACCATTATAACATATAAATAATAAATATTGTATCATGAAGCTATGACATGCATGATGCAGATCAAGGAGACAGGTTGTTGAATAAGTACAAGCTACAAAATGGAGAAGATGTGGGTTGTTCTGTAAATGGCAGATTAAAGTACAGTTACTGGTTGCTATTTTGTATTGTAAAAAATCTCAAATATAATGAAAGAAATTAATAGCATGAAGGATATTTACTGTTAAGCAGAAGACACTATGGATTCACAAACTGAGGGGACAGTTTGTAAAGGAAAGATATCACCTGACACACAAATGACTCCAATAGACATTTTCAGAAGAACTGTGACATCTTCGTTTTCTCATAATAAGTCACTTTAATATACTTTTATCTGCTGGTCAAAAAAGATTTCCCAGACGTTAAAAATGACTCACATTTTTTATGATTGTAAACCCTTTTTCTGACATTTTTTAAGGAAATGAGAGTGAGTTGCAAACTGATTTTCTTGAAAGAATCCACAAGTGAGAGGCACTTATTAAATTTAAGTAGCTAATATATGTTTAAAAAGTATTTCCCTATTGCTTATTTTTATTGATGTAATATCTTTCTGAAGTCATCAAATATTTTATAAAACATTTAAAGACAAATATTTTATACATTATACATTTACATTAAATATATATGTTGTCTTTAATTTAAATTAAATGTGTTTAGTTTTTTACCATACCTAATTCCTCAGGATATTAAAATGCCTTTTCCTTTTAGGTATTACAATATTCAAACATAAATATTATTAATCCAGAGAAGGTCAGTACTTGTTTTGGTCCTATACAGAGACATAATCCATTGTATATCTTTCTGCCATCAGTGACAGCGATCTATATAAAAGGGCTCTTTTTTCTACCTGCTTTTGCCCAACTGAGACAAAATATGCGGTAGAGGGCTGCACAAAAGCCAGGCTAAATCAGAAGTCTTTGATTCGTTTAGTTTCCCTACTGATCAGCTTTGCACTTCACTTAAGTGACTAGGTAAGAAGACCACCTCCTCCCACTCAAAGAATGCTGTCTCTTAGTGATGGTCATAGTCAACCTAACTTTCAAAGAGAATAAACAAGTAATGAATATGTTTTGTTTTAGGGTGGAGATTACATATGGGTGTCCCAGATGGCGCTAGTGGTCAAGACCCACCTGCAAACACTAGAGACATAAGAGACGTAAGAGATGCAAATTTGATCCCTGGAGTTGGAAAGATCCCCTGGAGAAGGAAATGACAACCCACTCCAGTATTCTTGCCTGGAATATCCCATGGATAGAGAAGCCTGCCGGGCTACAGTCCATGGGGCTGCAAAGATTCAGACACGACTGAGCACTTAATGTGGTCTGTGGAGATGATGAAAAATGAAAGTGAGTCACTCAGTAGTGTCCAGAATTCTCCAGGCTAGACTACTGGAGCGGGTAGCCTTTCCCTTCTCCAGGGGATCTTGCCAACCCAGAGATCGAACTCAGGTCTTCTGTATTGTGGGCAGATTTTTTACCAGCTGAGCCACCAGGGAAGCCCAAGAATACTGGAGTGGATAGACTATCCCTTCTCTAATGGATCTTCCCAACCCAGGAATCAAACCAGGGTCTCCTGCATTGCAGGAGCTTATATTTTCTTTTCATTATATTTTATTTAATATTATTATTACATTGTTTTTGTGATTAAGATTCAATGTACTCTCCACCCCTGCCATCACATTGCCAGACTGCCTGTGAGCTCCCAGAATTTATTTTATTCTGAACATATTTTAACTCTGAAACCAAGATCCCTGCAAGGAGGGCTCTTTTATGCCAATGACCAAACACTCCACATTGCTCATAGTTGAAAAGCACGAATACTGGACTGACCATGAATATCTCTTCTAGCTCTTTCAAATTTCTAAAGCCAATTTCAATAATATATTGTGGGAAAAATCACTCATCAGTCAACACATACTTTGTTCACTTTCTAAACAATACCTCTATAAATCTCCTAACTCATTAACAGTATCACAGGCTATAAATTAGGTTGCTATCACAAGATAAGGGTGAGGGCAGGAGGTAATGGGGCATAGGATGTTAATAAGGAATTTAAGTCCTAGGTGAATAACACAGACCAAATGGTCCACCATGGAGTGGAGTTCTGGGTAATGTGGATAACTGTTGGACAAATGTGGAGAAAAACAAAGAAAAGTTTGTCTTGTGATCCCATGTTGAAAATAATAATAACTGCTTTACCTGGAGTTTGGCTATACACTGAATCTGCTTCCACTAGGTACATTATTTTGTAAACATTATTTAAAATTTCACAAGTAGGAATGTGTATTTTCACTTTATAGATGAGGACTCCAAGATGTAGAGACTTAAAGACATAAAGCAACATAGTTAATAAATAGTTCAGCCAGGATTTGTCAAGTCCCCCTACTTGCTGGTACTTATTATTCAAGAGGGAAATTTAACTAACAAATATGATCCAAATTACTGAAACCCTATGCCCTAAATATGTGCACTTACTCTTCTATTGTAAAGCTGAGATAATTTGTTTTATAATCCCAGCCTTTCCATATTCCACTTCCCATATCCATGTGTTCTTTGTGATATTTTTAAAGTATAAGGAGAATAAAACAAGTGATGGGTTGGAGGGGGAAAAATGTAGCCTGATATTTCTTCTTGGTGTGTATGATTCTTTATTCTTTTCTTTCTCCTATCTTATAAGAATAGCCTTCTTGGGAAAATCTCAAAACATTTTCCCTTCTTTCTTTCATTTTACCTGTTCCTTTTTCCAAAATCCCATGTAATTCAAAACTACCTAACTTTCCCACTTAACTCTCCAGAAGTTTACAACCCTGAAGACCCAAGAAGTCCCATGGGAGATCATGAAAAAATATTTACATGTAGAAACATATGTGATTTACAAATCATTAATAGATATGAGTTCAGTAGTTAAGAATTTTTACTAAATCATATACCTGGGGAACACAGGGCTTGTAGTTACTGCATAGCTATTTCCCAATAGACTTTATGTAGAATAGGAATTCTTTCTTGCTTTGTCAGATCATATCATCTACACAGACTACTTGGCAATGAATGATATATGAGCTTGGTAGTATTAATGGGAGAAAAAAATTCCTGGTTCTCATTCAATATCATAGAGGTATGCCATTAAAAATAATATCTTCTCTCTTCATCTCTGTAATACCACAGAGTATGGTAACATTTCAAAAAAATGTTGCAAAAAATTAAGAAAATCCCACTTTCATAACATGTAAAACTGAACACTTATTCAAAATACCACACTTTTCAATATTTTGTACATAAGAACACTCACCAAGTTAAATCTGTTTGGCAAATTTCTCTTAGGCAGTAAATGTAATTCCTCAAGATTATTAAAGCCATTGCATTGTTAATGTTTTTGATAACACAAACCTAAATTAAATGAACACATTGGTGAATCAATTATTTTAAATGGCAATATTTTCAATTCTTACACAATTAACAATAGTTCGTTTAAAAAGCAATGCCTTTAGGAATGACAATTTTTAAGCAGCCCCCTTTTTTTCTTTTTCTTTCTTTTGTAAAAGAGATGTGCTTTGATAAGCTGTTTAAACATATGCATTATTAAAACTTAAAATTATATGCTTGACAGATAGCATATAGTTTTCTCTAGGGTTTTATTGCAGTCTGTGGAACTTATTAGTTGTGATTTCATTGCCAGTGGCAAAACACAGAATATTCTATAAATTAAAACATTTGGCTATGGCTATGGGAAATTCTCCATGAAAAACAGAGCTAGGGGGTGGGGGAGGAAAACAAACCTCACTGTTTTTATCCAAAAAAGAGAAAAATTCAGCATGTGCAGAATTTGTGCTCCAGGTTTGTTTATCTCAGAGATTAAACATTCTAAACAATGAGGGAATTGCAGTAATTTTAGAACCAGTGTAGATAAATTTACAAGTTAAATTACAATGTTTACAAAAAAATATATAGTGACGCATACCTTACTTATGCCAGATGCTGGTAATCTGGACAATAGGCTATCAAAAAGTGGACAACAGCTTGGCCATTCTTCATGTTAATTCCATTTTACTGGATTTTTTTTTTTTTAGATTAGTTTTTTAAAATAGCATGGAGCAGGTATTTCCTGTCATCATCAACATTTACTATCTCTTCAGTTTCCATTCTATACTTAACTCAATTGTTTTATTGGAATTGACAAATATATATTCCACCATTGACCCATGTAAATCAAGCCAGCAATGTTTTCTGAAGTAAATACATTTTTGCTAGGTGGTTGATTTTGTACTGCTTTGTATGACATTAACATAAAATTCAGCTGAGGTACACAGCCAGAAACTTACAGTTTGGCTTCCCTTGTGGTTCAGATGGTAAAGAATCAGCCTGCAATGTGGGATCCCAGGGTTCGATCCCTGGATTGGGAAGATCCCCTGGAGGCATGCATGGCAACCCACTCCAGTATTTTTTCCTGGAGAATCTCCCTGAACAGAGGAGCCTGGTGGTCTACAGTCTGTGGAGTCGCAAAGAGTTGGACAGGACTGAGTGACTAAGCACATAGCACACATTCCTATGACTTTAAACATGATAAATACCATTAATATAACTCAGCTTTACGTAAGATAAAATGATCAAAATTAGGTTAAGTACAAACAAATTATTACCAATGCATATGTAACAAGGACACTTTTAAATGAACTATTGATACTTAATTAGTTAAACTTGTCAAATAATTACTGAATAATCACAGCCCTCATCAGCGACTGTGATAAACTAATGAAATTTGACTTAATAGGACATGTATAAATTTACATTTGGTTGAAACATCTGCAAACTGGCAAACAGTTTTAGTGTGTCAGATGAGAAGCATTTCTGTCATCATTTTGACTGTATTGCACTCTCCTCCATAACCCGCAAACTTCTTTTTGTTTATCCCAATCCTTTTTCCCGCCCTTTCTCCTCTTTTTGCTTCTTTACCAACTCCCATCTCATCTTTATGACAATGTTAAACATTGTATGTATAATCTATGTTACTCTACCATTAAATTCTGAATCTAGAGCACTTATGTCTTGAGTGTAGTTTTTCCAAGCCTAGAAATGTATATGCACTTAATTTGTTTAGCAAATCTGTATTAAACTCACATAGTGCATATTTTTGATAAAATCTTTGACAATGGATTGGCTTCAATTACATTATTCCTCTTTCAGATGGCAGAAAACTCAGTGTTTTGTTAGTTTCCTTATTTACTATTCAGTTAGACCTCATGCAGTTCACATCCTCTGTGATCTCTTTCCAGTCTAAAGGCATAAATTTCCCTTCCTTGCTCTGAATTCACCTGTCACTATTTTAAAATCATAGTGTTTTATATTTGGAAACTATATACACCAACACATCCACTCCAACTTAGCTTTTCTCCAGATATAAGAGGGATGAAAACTAAAAAGAAATTTGAGTAATCCAGTAATTTGGTTTAATTCATACAGTGAGCTACACTGTTTGAAATGTGGGAGTAGGAGTGATAAAATTTCTCAATTTGTCATTGCTGTTTATAAAGAGATTGAAAATATGTTTGCCTCACTACATTGGGAACGAAAACAGAAAATATGCCTATTTTACCTTTTTTTTTTTAACTAGTGTATTGCCATATAATGTTCTTTGCATAAAGATTTTGTACCACACAGCAATTGAACAAAAGGATGATCAATTGTAAAAATTATTTTATTTATTATATCAAAAATATTGTAGTGCTTTTGGAGAAATCAGTAGATTCCTAATAAATCTATCATGGTAAACATCTTGAGCTAGATAGATTAAAAATGAGGAGCAAAGTGTGATAGCATGGAGGAAACACAATGTGGAGAGGTGGTAGTTTCAGTTACTCTGAATTGGTACTCTGATTGGACATTAACTTGTTTGTTGTAGATGATATTAAAATTCATTAGTTCTAAGTTCCTCATGTTACAGATTAGACAAATAAACCTCAGAGAAATTTATTTTTTTTTCTTTTAACTAGTTGTCTAGGACCTGTTTAACAAGTTTTTAAGCTAGTTGTGAGGATCATACCTAAAAATATTTCCTACAACACAGTTCGGTGGACTTTCTAGTGTAGCATATTGCTGTCAGCCAGAGTGTATGAAAAAGGAACGTAGTATTCTTGCCTAGAGAATCCCATGGGTAGAGGAGCCTTAGGGCTATAGTCCTTGTGGTCGCAAAGAGCGGGACACAACTGAGTGACTAAGTACACATGCACAAAGTGGAGTAAAAAGTGAATTTAAATTGAAGAGCTTAGACTAACACTACCTTAGTCATTTACTAGCAAGTAACTCAGAATTGATGCTGAGTTACTCTTGAGAGTTGGAGAAGACTCTTGAGAGTTCCTTGGACTGCAAGGAGACAAAACCAGTCAATCCTAAAGGAAATCAGTCCTGAATATTCATTAGAAGGACTGATGCTGAAGTTGAAGCTCCAATACTTTGGCCACCTGATGAGAACCGACTCATTGGAAAAGACCCTGATGCTGGGAAAGGTTGAAGGCAGGAGGAGAAGGAGATGACAGAAGATGAGATGGATGGATGGTATCACCAAGTCAATGGACATGAGTTTGAGCAAGCTCTGGGAGTTGGTGATGGACAGGGAGGACTGGCGTGCTGCAGCCCATGACATCGCAAAGAGCTGGCCATGACTGAGTAACTGAAGTAAATTGAACTCAGTTTTGCAACTCTTCCCCAGTGGTTCTAGTGGTAAAGAGTCTGCCTCCCAAGACATGTGAGTTTGATACCTGAATGGTGAACATTCCCTGGAGTAGGCAATGGAAACCCACTCCAGTATGCTTGCCTGGAAAATTCTATGGACAGAGGAGCGTGGCAGGCTACAGTCCATGGAGCTGCAGAGACTCAGACATGAATGACTGACCAAGTACACACAAACAACTCAACTTTGGCAAGCTTCAGCTCCCACATGTATAAAATTAGGATTATTCTATCCAACAGAGATACAGTCATCAAATAATATCCTTCTAGCTTCTCAACAGTGGCCCATGGGGCCATAGGTGATCTAACTGCTACCCAGTCTTCCAAATTCAAATTATATCCACCTGAATTCAACTTCATTGGCTTTCTTTATATTGCTTGCACATATCCCATTATATTCTGCCCAAGAATCTATAAATTTAAGCTTTTCTCTGACTGAATCTTGTTTTACTCTGGGTGTAGCTGACTTCATGTTTGGGGTTAATTTCTTAGCTCTGGGCTTAAATTTTATCTCCTCAGAGGACCCTTCCTTTTCTACATGGTATGTAGCCATTCTTCTTTCAATAAAGATTGAGTCCTGCTATAGACTGAATGATTGTGTCTCCTGACAACTTCATATATTGAAGCCTTTGCCAGTTAATTAGGTCATGATGGTGGAGCCCTCATGATGGGATTAGTGGCCTTATTAGAGAAGGGAGTTAGGCTCTCTGTCTCTCAGCCATGTGAACCTGAGAAGGTGACTGTATACCAGCCAAGAAGCAGGTCTTCATCAGACTCAGGATGTGCTACTCAAACTTTTCAGCCCCCATGACTTTTAAATAAATATTGGCTGTATTTTGTTACAGCAAACCAAACTAACTTATACAGTGGCCATGAACCTAGGGCTAGCCAGATACTGTGTACCAGATTCTTAAGCTGTTTTCCATTGTACTTAAGGTATTTATTTATCTATCCTGTAAATCTTTAAGGTTTTAACTTTCAAGAGGTAAGGATTTTGTTGGTCTTATTCATAGAAATGTCCACAGAAATGGCATATTACAAATGACCAATATATGAATTGAACCAATAGATGATTTCACAAATACTTTTTGATCTGAGTATCTGTGTCAGTCACTAATAGTTGCTAGGCACACATTTCTAGTCATCAAGTTTGAAAGAAAACACACCTGTAAGGATCTATTCATTGAACAAATATTTTTTAGCACCAAACGATTGTCAGGTACTGTCCTATGGTAGATGCCAGGAATACAGTTGTGAATAAATATAACTCCAGCCACATGGAAGAGATATCAAGGAGAAAATAACTAAAATTTTCAAGTATACACTGAAAAACAGGTTAAGATGATTGTATTTGATAAGTTTTTTGAACCAAAATTAAAAATAAAATAATAAAAAGTTATAAGGTTAAATAATTCTATTTGAGATATGTTCTGTGAAAGAGAAGCACAGGCGTCATTGAAAATGCATAATGGGAGGACTTGATTTGCTATTGGGAAGAGGGGAGGTCAAGGAGAGTGTACTGAAGAGTAACAGTTGCACTAAGAACTAAAAGATGCATAGCAATTGTCTAGCTGAAGAGACATGTAAAAGTTCTAGGCACATGTCCTGACTTAAATAATTGTTTTTCTGATTTGTTTGTTTTTTGGAAAATGTATTTATTTTTTATTTTCTTAATTAATTTTACTGGAGCATAGTCACTTTGCAGCTTCCCTGGTACCTCAGACAATAAAGAATCCTCCTGCAATGTAGGAAACCTGGATTGGGAAGATCCTCTGGAGGAAAGCTTGGCAACCCACTGAAATCTTCTTTTCTGGAGACTCCCCATGGACAGAGGAGCCTGGTGGGCTATAGTCCGTGGGGTCGCACAGAGTCTGGCATGACTGAGTGACTAAGCACAGCACAGAACAGAGTTGCTTTACAATGTTGTGTTAGTTTTTACTGTATGGTAAAATGAATCCACCATAATATACACATCCTTTCCCTTTTGGACTTCCTTCCCATTCAGGTCACCACAGAGCATTAAGTAGAGTTAAACTGTTGAAACGAGGCTAAACAAAGGCCAAAGCAGCAGTAGCAGAGGTGAGAAAGTGAAGAACAGCCTGAGATGAGTCTGAAGTGGCCCTTAGCCATGGGTCCTATGGTGCTACCAGGGAGGTAACTCTGAGTCTCCCTGCTGCTGCTGCTTAGCTGCTCAGTCTTCTCTGACTCTTTGTGACCCATGAACTACAGAGGAGCCCACCAGTCTCCTCTGTTTATGGGGATTCTCCATCAGGAATATGGGAGTGGGTTGCCATCCCCTCCTCCAGGGGATCTTCCCAACCCAGATATTAAACCCAGGTCTCGTGCACTGCAGGTAGATTCTTTACCATCTGAGCCAGCATGGGTACCCATGAGTCTCCCTGGGACTATGCAAAGGCAGTGAATTCTATTTGGGGGTCAGAACACTCTTCTGAAGGAAGACTTACTCATGGTGAATAGAAAGATTTTCATAAGAAGAGATGAACAGTACAAGCAGGATGGTGATGAAGAGATAGGGGAAGAGTGTGAGGCTCTTTGAGCTTGTGCAAGGCCTAGATATGCATCTATTATTAATAATGGACCCCTTTGGAGAGTCTAAAGTGTATGTGGTGGTAGTTGCTCAGTCGATTCTGACTCTTGGCCACTCCATGGACTGTAGCCAGCCAGGCTCCTCTGACCATGGACTTCTCCAGGCAAGAATACTGGAGTGGGTTGCCATTTTCTCCTCTAGGCTAATTTGTATACCCTCTTTCATCATATGTTGGAGCATCCAGTCCAAATAGTTTCCTTTCTTCCCCATTTTAATAACAGGGCTTTTCTAACACATAAGAGTTTGTTTCTCTTTAATTAAAAAAGAATTCAGTTCAGTTCAGTTGCTCAGTCATGTCCGATTCTTTGTGACCCCATGAACTGCAGCATGCCAGGCTTCCCTGTCCATCACCAACTCCTGGAGCTTGCTCAAATTCATGTCTATCAGTGATGCCATCCAACCAATTCATTCTCTGTTGTCCCCTTCTCTTGCCTTCAATCTTTCCCAGCATCATGGTCTGTTCAAAGGAGCCAGTTATTTGTATCAGGTGGCCAAAGTATTGGAACTTCAGCTTCAGCATCAGTCCTTCCAATGAATATTCAGGACTGATTTCCTTTAGGATTCACTGGTTTGATCTCCTTGTAGTCCAAGGGACTCTCAAGAGTCTTCTCCAACACCACAGTTCAAAAGCATCAATTGTTTTGATTTGATGATAAAAAAAGAATTATTGGAGTATAATTTATTTAAAATATGTTAGATTCTGCTTTATAGCAAAGTGAATCAGTTATACCTACACACATATCCATTCTTAAGGACTATTTTCCCATATAGATCATTACAGATAAGTAAAAAGAGTTCCCCAGTATATCCTTATTAGAATTTACTATCTGTTTTACATATAGTGGTATTTAATTAAAATTTTTTTTTCCTATGAGAAATACTTCTCTGTATTGGTAATATATTTCCAAATGTCAAGGCATTACCACAAGACTTTCATAAAGACAGTAAAAAGCTAAAGAATTTATCTCAAAACCTCCCTGCCAGGCTTTCCACTTCCTTATTATTAATATCTGTAGAAAAATAGAAACCTTTCCTAAAAAGGTTTTCATAAAAAAAAAAAAAAAAAGCTTTGAAGAATGAGTGAGTTGAAATGAAGGAAAGAATAAGATAAGCAATTATTAGTGGGAGGAATCAAAGGAGCAAATATAGGACTAGTTTTAAAAATTACTGGTAGGTATTTTCTTCTTATATTTGAATGAAAATTGCAATGGAAGACATGATGGACATGAAATCATCATATGTGAGCATGAGTATTAGTATTCTAGAGCTGCTGTAACAAAGTACCACAACTGGGGTGGCTTAAACAACAGAAATGTATTGTCTCATAGTTTTGGAGACTAGAAATGGAAAATCAGGGTATTGGCAGGGTTGACTTCTTCTAAGGGGTGTGAGGAAAAGATATATTCCAGGGTTTTATCCTTCACTTGTATAGTCTACCTTTTTCCTGTGTCTCTTTTTATCATCTTCATTCTGTCTATACATGAGTGCATGCTAAGTCACTTCAGTAGTGTTCGACTCTGTGACCCCATGAACTGAATAGCCCACTAGGCTCTTGTCTCCATGGGATTCTCCAGGCAAGAATACTAGAGTGAGTTGTCATTTCCTTCTCCAGAGGATCTTCTGATTCTGGTAATCGAACCCGCATCTCTTACATCTCTGGTATTGGCAGGCAGGTTCTTTACCACTAGCACCACCTGGGAAGCACTCCTGTCTGTACATCTGTGTCCAAATTTTCCATTCTCATAGGGACTTCAGTCATTTTGAACTAGGACCTACTTTTAATGATTATTTCTGTAAAGATACTAGCTCCAAATAAGATTACACTCTGAGGTCCTGGGGGTTAGTCTTTAAACATACAAATTTAGTGAAAGTGTTAGTCACTTAGTCATGTCCAACTCTTTGCAACCTCATGGACTGTAGCCCACCTGGCTCTTCTGTCCATGGAATTCTCCAGTCAAGAATACTGGAGTGGGTAGCCCTTCCCTTCTCTAGAGGATCTTCCCAAACCAAGGATAGAACCCAAGACGCCATATTGCAGGTGGATTCTTTGTCATCTGAGCCACCGACTGAGGGTTAGTCCTTAATCATACAAATTTAAGGGGAACACAATTCAACCCATAATAGTGTGTCAAAGTGCTTTAGTAAACTGAAAAGTATTGAAAATAAGCATTCACATTATTACATATTTCACTGGATGATTTCAGGGACTAAAAGGGATGATATATGAGCACATGATTTCTAGAAAAACAAAAATTTTATTCTCAGACACTCATATGGACAATTCTTTTAGTAGTATAGATTAAAATTGTTAGGAAGATGCTTTTATGAGCCATTGATTGGGTAGAAAGGAGCTTTTAGAGTTCATACCTACATTTCAAGCAAAAATAACAAAGAAAAAATATAATAAAGAGAGTTAGAAAAAGGAAGACACATATATGAGTACTACACGTAAGAGGACTTAGGGTGAAAAACAAGGGACACTTTTATTAGAGGTAAAAAATGGAAAAAATAAGTCTTTTGTGGACATTATTATATTAGACTTTAGTATGTACTAAAATGACTTATAATTTGTCATATCATCATACTTTTTGACCATAGAGATATGATTAAAAATCAAAATATCTTCTCATCTCTCTTGAAATCATTTTCTTACAATGCCACATCAACTAAGAATTATCATTGATATCTTCTGTGGTGACATTTTTAATAGATTATACTGCATTTCAATATACAGCAAAATCATCATCAAATTGTTGGTAACTCATCATTAAAACTCTATGCTTTAGATTTTTTTTTTGAAGACATACATTACTGCCACCTCACTTGATTGAGTTTAGTCTTTACCTGAAATTTCTTCCAGCACCACATCACTTTTTCTACTTTCTTAATTCTCTAATACAGACCAATATCTGTTTAACTATTTTTGTTTTTTAGCTTTCACTTTGCCGATGTTATGTTCAAAAATAATTCATTTCATTGTTATTCTTATTATGAGAAACTACATTCCTTTTGTAGCATGTTTATATAAGTGAAGTGAAGTGAAGTCACTCAGTGTCTGACTCTTTGTGACCCCATGGACTGTAGCCTACCAGGCTCCATCCATGGGATTTTCCAGGCAAGAATACTAGAGTGGGTTGCCATTTCCTTCTCCAAGGGATCTTCCCAACCCAGGGATCGAACCCTGGTCTCCCACATTGCAGGCAGACGCTTTACCGTCTGAGCCACCGATTCACATTTATTTGAAAAGTATGGCAGGGCTTATAATAAAAATTATTTCCTAGAGAAAAACGAAATTTTAAACATTGGTTCATTTAACAAGTTGTGTTCATTCCCTAGAGATAATAGCTTTTAGTTGATAATATTTTAATTCTTCTAAGTTAAGTTTTTATAAAGCTATTTTTAAATGTAATAAATTTATATTTTAATTAGTTGGCATGATAGGATAAATGAAGATTTAATTTATTTTTACCAATTCTCCTTTTTTTAATCTACTCTTCCCAATACAGTTTTAGCATTTTTTTCATCTCTCAGTAGGGAAATATTGAAACTTAAATAATATATATAAATATAGTCATTTTGTATTTCTTCACATGTAGGAATTATCTTTTGATTCTTAACTTTGTAGTATGAAGATAATGAATACTTCCCTTATGGTTAAAACAATGAAATTTAACCATGTTTGCATTTACTTTTATGTTTTCAGTATTTGTCTTGTCACTATAAGTACTTTTATACTTAGTCTATAGGTTCTTTAAATAGTTGGAAATAAACATTGGCTTTATTATGACTGTTTAATATTTCAAAGCTAAGAATTGCCATTCATTTCCTTTAATATCTTCAGTTTCTTTATTTTCCTGGGATTCTAATTGCCTTCTATTTTTGCAACTTCTCATTTCTGGAATATTCTGGAATCTTTCCTTTATCATTTTCTTTATTCTATGAGAAGCATGAATTGCAAATTGAGTAAGATAACACTAGTGACAAGGAGAACAGTTAGGAGGCTGCTGCCCTGTAAAAGCTGAAATATAAAGGGAGCTTGAATGACAATAGTGGCAGTAGGATCAGCTCAAATCCATCATTATTATGAGTAAAACAGCTGGAAGCACATGCTCTCCATACAGTGTGTGAGTGGCATCATTTTGCATTGAAAATATTGCACAATATTTTTAAATTTTCTATCATGCAAATCTCAAGATTAGAGATCGTAAAACCATTCTAGGTCATAGAAATTTTACAATTGATGAATATGGTAAACACAGACACCCAGACATTAATTTAATAGCTATTAGTACAGAGGAATATCATACTTTTATTGTGTTTTTAATAGTTGCACTAAAATTTTTATTAGTTTTTTTAAATTAAGTCATAGGGATTTAAAAAAAATCCCTGAATTATAGTGAAATAGTTTTAATAATATGTATCCTTAATAGACAGTAATTAATTGGGGTATGTATATGTTGGAGGGGGTATAGTGGTTGTATTTGCAAAGGATGACCTTGACATGGTTTGTGAGGCCTCCAAAGCAATTACTGTAGAAACTGAGATGGAAAACAATGGCAAAAAGCAGATAGAAAAGCTTGAATTAGTCCAAATCACAGACATTGCTCAGCAGCATGAGATGACAGTTAAATTTTAATGAGGGGCGACATGAGATAATTAAATCTTGACATACAATTATGAAAGAAAATATCAGGTAACAATCTTGCTATGCAATATAAAAGAAGAAAAGACATTTTCTGAAAACTTGCCTGATGCTCTGTCATCTGAAACTATTCTTTATGAGTGCAGGGTGAAGGTCAAGGAGGTATCTCAACTCCATCAATCCTTTGGACAGTTACAAATGACCTTTCGCTTTCCATAAGACATTCAATATTCTGAATTGGAGGGATACATTTTTCTGTGTTTAGAAAATGGCAAAATTGAAACCTTTCCTGTTGCAGGAGGCTCACTTTTGTTGACTCTCTTGGACAGCCTGTTCATTCCCCAAAGCTTGTTCAGGCTATGATCTTATTTGCATTAACTACCTAATCTAGAGAAAAACGACAGTTCGATATTGTGTGTCTGAAATTTTTCTACTTGCAGAATAATTTACTCAAGCTTTAAAAATCTAGCATTGGCCTGTTAGAAGATGATAATACTTCCTTTAAAATACTTGAGTGATTTTTAACTTCAGAGAAGTAATCCCAAAGTTTTGCACTTACATTAGAAAGCTAATAAGCAGGATGGAAGCAAGATTAAATTCTTGAATTTTCTCTCCTAGCTGATAGTCTTAAAAATAATTATTTTTAAGTAAAATTTTAAATACATAAAAAAGGTTCCTGCTCAGAAATAAGACTCTTCTTGCTCTAATGAATTCAGATTTTTACAATACTTACTTTTTCTTATTTTTTTCTTATAAAAGGTCACAGTAATCAAGCTGTCATCAGCTTATGAAATATATAACAGTACAGCTACTAGCTAAAATTACATGTAGAGGTACCTTGAGATAACACAAGACTTATACTATACTTATGAATAAGTGCATTGTGATGTGTCGTTATAAAGTTTTAAGCATTAAAAATGCATGTGACACCATTCAAAGAGTAAGGTATTTTATATATTTTTTTACTTATTTACTTAATTTTTCCTTTAATATAGAAGAATTGGGTCTCTCTCCTACAAGTCAAAGACTGCCCTAGGCAGTGAGGATACAACCAGGGTACAAGACAGATGGCAATCCTCTCCTGGTGGAGGTCCATTGAGGAGACATGATGAAGTAATACATACAAGCAAACACATAAGAAACATCATTCCAAATACTGTGAAATTCACTGGAGAAAACAAAATAGAGTAATGCATAGACAAGTGGAAACTGAAGCAGAAGAGTGCTTTTCATATTGTGCGGTTAGGGAAACTGCATAAAATGTGTATTCTTACCTGCCCAGGCTATTAAAATTGTGAAGCAGATGTATGTAATTTAATGAGAAATTGATGAGGTTTCAGTCACTGATTGCCTTCTTTCCAAGGCCATTTCTCCAGCTAAACCATTCATACTCATTTTTACCTATTTTCATTATTTACTCTTCTAAAATGGAAAGGTAGTTTTTGATCATTGACTAATCTTACAAGAGATTACAGAAATAGCTTACTTCCTTAAATTGTTGTATTTTCTATAATACAACTGCCAAGGAATTAATATATTTTGTGAGACAATTTTCTAAGTTTAATTATGGAAGAAGTTACAATAACAGGTGGATGTTTTAATTTTATAATATGGTCTTTAAGCTTTCTGTAAATTATAAATTTATTGGAAAATTATTATAAAATTATTCAAAATTCCATCATATATTTAAC
Organism: Bubalus bubalis; assembly: GCF_019923935.1. Lineage (NCBI taxonomy): Eukaryota > Metazoa > Chordata > Mammalia > Artiodactyla > Bovidae > Bubalus > Bubalus bubalis. The sequence goes on along the minus strand of NC_059171.1, from coordinate 41,576,164 downwards.
AAAAAAGTGTGCATTGTTCTAAAATGGTCTTTTTTGATGATTACATCATAATTATATCCTCTACCCTGGGATTTCTATACAATATCAAAGGTTTACTTTTGAGAGGCAGAGAATAACTTTTGTTGGCCAATAAACAGATACAGACAAAAACAAGACAACCCAAAAAGAATTAAGAAAACAAAAATAAAAGTAAAGTAATGATTGATGAAGGTTGATAATCTTAAAATATTTTTACTAGTTTTGAAATTTGATTAAATGGAAATAACTTTCCTCTCTGATACATTGTTATCAGTTATACTCAGAATACAAGAGATTTCACGTAAGCTGATGCAAAAATTTTGTAGCAATATGGTTATAGTCCTGTGACACATCACCTGAGAGCAAACTCTTTATGTTTCAGTGCAAATCAAATCTAGTTAGAAAAACAATAAACTTCAGATTTCAAGCTTAGTTGTAGCAAGGTCTATTTTCAGCAGGAATGAAAGGTAACATATTTTTTAACTTCAGAATTCTACTTATAAAGTTGACTTCTAATCTACTAATAATTGTTTGAATTTCTGCACATTATGGTATACAAAATATTTTATTCCCAAATCATACCCATGTGAATCGGAGATCTTAGCTAGTATGCAAGTTTTCCAATAGGTTCACCGATAAAAATCATGTAACACAAGCAAAACAGGAAGTGGTCTGGGGCCTCCAATGCCTCTCCCAGGCTCTTATGCCTTCTTCCCTCCAGTTTAGAAAGCACTCCAAACCGGATAATCTGTAAGAGCTTTAATAACATGTACAGAGACACTGGGCTTCTCCAGTAGCTTAGCGGTAAAGAATCCATCTGCGATGCTTGGAGACACAAGAGATGCGAGTTTGATCCTGTGGGTGGGGAAAATCCCTGGAGGAAGGCATGACAACCTACTCCAGCATTCTTGCCTGGAGAATCCTGGGGACAGAGGAGCCTGGTGTGCTATACAGTTCATGGGGTGGCAAAGAGTGGGACATGACTGAAGCTACTTAGTACCCACACACAGTCGGTGTAGGAGTGATTTTGGTCCTGAAACATCTTCATCTTATACTTACTTACATAGATTATGTAACATTCTTCAGGGGGCCCTGAGGATTCCCTTCAGGTGAATTTGAAGATTCCAGATTTGCTTACCATCAGCAATCCTAGGTCCTGTATATTCATAGAAAAGAATTCTTCCTTTAGCAAATACCAGCTTTTCTTTCATCAAGAGGTCTATCATTTGTCTGTTTAGAAGAATTGACTGTGTCAAATTCTTTCTATCCCTGGGGCATCAGCCTTATGCCCTTTTTACCCAGAAGAAAATGTAAAACACAGCTTCCGTGTAACCATTTACTTCCCATGAGCAAACAAGTAGACTTATTTCAAATTATTCAATTCAGGTTAATATATATTGATAGAGGAGTCACTTTTAACTTGTGATAATGAGGAGTATTTCCACCAGCAAGGATCAATGAGAAATTGAAAGATCCTTTGTTCACCCTATTATACTTCTCTTGCTCCTCAAGAAAAGCTAGCTCCATCTGCAAGTAACATGGCTCATTGCCAATGAATTGATGAAATCATTGATACAATTCATAGAAACTATAGTTTCATTACTGCTTCCCTATGTCCAGGTTGAAATTTAAAAAGTAAAAGAAGAGGTAAAAAGGTAAAGAAGAGATCAAAACTATAACAGCACCTTTCAAAGTTGTATTTCCTGTAACAAAAGACTGGTACAGTATATCTGAGAACTTCATGAAGTTAGGGCAAAGCAAGTGACAAACATGGTCAGTGAAGAAGATCTATTAGTTATCAACAAAACCCCTTCACCAAGTAGCACAGTGATACAGGGCATAAGACCATAGACAAATATACCAGGAAAGAGCTTCATGGAGTGAATAGGGTGGCAGATATTTCTCTTTACAGGCAAATGACTCCATCAATGAAAAGAGTATGAACTTCTCTTAGCAAGTTGCCATAATACAAGAGAGATAAATAATAATATGTGACAGAATGACATCTTTCTCTTTTATAACTGGAAAGCCATAGTCAAAGAGGGGTTTGATTTTTTTAATTGATAGATGTGAAGACAATTAATAATACTTATATTTTATTTTTGGAGTAATGATGCTAAGAAAGGTACTTGGAATAACTTTCAACGGAGCAGCAATCACTGAAAAAGAATCTGCCCTTAATGAAATTACTAAATGGTCCTGCAAACAGAATATCTGGAAAGGGCCAATAGGGCTTTTTTGAATGGCTTCTATATTAAAAGAAATAGTAAAATTTGTGTATTAGAAATGAACTAACTTCCAATCACAGCTAACAAGGGAATATTTTCGGCTTCCAGAGAGTTCAAGATTTTGCCTTTCTATAAATACTATTTCATGACATTAAAACTGTTGGTTCTATTTCCCTGATAGTGCATCCAAGTGACATAACTCAATAATAAATTTAGTATCTCAAAGTGCTTTAATGTATCACACCAGAGTCAATATATTTATTATGTTTTTAATATTGACAGTTACATTTTAGCATTTTAAGGAAATAAGCAAATAGTTTGATCAATGACAACGTATCTCTTCCAAAAGGTAAATTCTATTTTCCAATCCCTGGAATAAAAACACAAACACAAAAACATACATATATATATATATATATATATATATAAATTATCAATTGCTATTAACAAATTACTGCACACCCAGCTCTTTAAAATGTCACATACTGGTCTCAGTTTTCATAGATCCAGAGTCCAGGCAAATCTTAACTGGGTTTCCTGCTTAGATTCTCAAAAGGCTGCAATTAAAGCATCAGCCAGGCTGTGTTCCTATTTGGAGGCTTGGTCTAGGAAGAATCTTATTTTAAACTTACTTAGGTTGTTGTCGGAGAAGGCAATGGCAACCAACTCCAGTACTCTTGCCTGGAGAATCCCAGGGGCCAGGCAGCCTGGTGGGCTGCCGTCTATAGTGTTGCACAGAGTCAGACATGACTGAAGCGACTTAGCAGCAGCAGCAGCAGCAGGTTGTTGTGGGATTTATTTCCTATAGATTGAATGATTGAAATCCTGGCTTTCTTACCTATTGGCAGCCCAGGGACTGCTTTCAGCTCCTAAAGCCCATCCTCAGGTCCTTGTTTGTGGTCCCCTCCATAAGCCATCTCATAGCATAGGAGCTTACTTCTTCAAGTCTAGCAGGACCATTTTGATGAATTCAAAGTCAATTTTAAATGACCTTTATTATGTATGTGAAATCCCTTCACTTTGTTGTGTAGTATAACCCAATCATAAGAGTTAAACTCGGTCACCCTACTCCAGTATTCTTGCCTGGAAAACCCCATGGACAGAGGAGCCTGGCAGGCTAAGCGTCGGACATGACTGAGCGACTTCACTTTACTTTACCTTTTATTTAAGTCACAGCCCAAGTTCAAGGGGAAGAGATTGCACAAGTGTGTAGATGAGAGTTTGGTAATCATCTTAGAATTCTACCTATTAATTTGTTATTGGTCATATTTTAAAAAATTGTACTCTTTAATATTTCAAAATCATGAATTCAGCACACATTGTTCCCAGTTAGATATTACTCTGTAACTTCTGAATCAGTTTTCCTTTTCAATATCTTTAACTCTCTAATGGACTTATAAATGGTTTAGTGTCAGTGCCTATTGTTGTGACCTAAAATTGTGAATTGAGATTCTCTAATTCTAATAACAGAATATATAGCTATTACTTAAAAATTTAGAATAGGGTAGTCTTAGAAACTCAAATATCTGAGTTTAGGTAGCTTTATAAACATTAAATATCTAGACAGAAACATTATATATTTAAAAATATTAAAATAATAGAAAATAATACACATATTTTCAGGGAGAACTATGAGAATAAACAATTATAAAGGCATAAGTGGCTATATGCTCTTATCATTTTTAAAATACACTGTTAATTTTTCTTCAACATTAAAAAAACGAAGATCATGGCATCTGGTCCTATCATTTCATGGCAAATAGTTGGGGAAACAATGGAAACAATGACAGACTTTATTTTCTTGGGCTTCAAAATCACTGCAGATAGTAACTGCTGCTGCTGCTAAGTCGCTTCAGTCGTGTCCAACTCTGTGCAACCCCATAGATGGCAGCCCATCAGGCTCCCCCATCCCTGGGATTCTCCAGGCAAGAACACTGGAGTGGGTTGCCATTTCCTTCTCCAATGCATAAAAGTGAAAAATGAAAGTGAAGTTGCTCAGTTGTGCCTGACTCTTAGCGACCCCATGGACTGCAGCCTACCAGGCTCCTCCATCCATGGGATTTTCCAGGCAAGAGTACTGGAGGGGGGTGCCATTGCCTTCTACAACCAAGAAATTAAAAGACGCTTGTCCCTTGGAAGAAAAGTAATGACAAACCTAGACAACATATTGAAAAACAGAGACATTACTTTGCCTAGTATAGTCAAAGGTACGGTTTTTTCAGTAGTCATGTATCGATGTGAGAGCTGGACTATAAGGAAAGCTGAGGACCTAAGAATTGATGCTTTCTAACTGTGGTACTGGAGAAGAATTTTGAGAGTCCATTGTACAGCTAGAAGCTCCAATCAGTCAATCCTAAAGGAAATCAATTTTGAATATTCATTGGAAGGACTGAGGCTAAAGCTGAAGCTCCAATATTTTGGCCACCTGATGTGAAGAGCCAACTCAATGGAAAAGACCCTGAGGCTTGGAAAGATTGAAGGCAGGAAGAGAAGGGAATGACAGAGGATGAGATGGTTGGATGATATCACCAACTCAATGGACATGAGTTTGAACAAACTGTGGGAGATGGTTAAGAACAGGGAAGTATGGTGTGATGCAATCCATGGGGTCATAAACAGTCAGACATGACCAGACAACTGAACAAAAACAACAAAGTGGCTATATGTTCTTATCATTTTAAAAATACATTGTTAATCTTTCTTGTTTAATTTTAATAAATCTATACATATGGAGTACTAGTTCATCTTTTATTTTCTATTTTCATTTACTTTTAAATTCAATTTTATTAGGTCAAATATAGAGATATATCATATAACATGTATTATATTAACAAACAATATTAATTAAATAAAATTGATGCTCCTGATACATTTTTCATGCATCAGCTTTAATAATGGAAAAAGCAGGTAAGAAACCAGTAGGGATAAAATACTTTTCAATGACAGGTAACAGGACAATTAGCCATTTGGAAGATAAAATAAAAACCAGGACTTTTTCCCACCTTACTCCACAAAACGAATTTATCTTAAAGGAAAAGAGAGTCGAATATATAAAGCACTAAAAAAACCTAGGACAGAAATAAGACCATTTATCTGAAAAAAATCTTTATAAGAATACAAATGGTGAAAATAAACAAATGAATGATCAAAAATTTTTGTCAAATAAAAATTTAAAGCACCTTGATATCAATTCTATACACAAATTAAAATAACAATGGAAAAAATAAAAGATGTGCTAATATCCTTAACGGATCTATATTTCTAATAATTCAATAAGAACAATTCTAACAATACCAGTGAATCATAATAAAGACCATAAACATCCTTATGTCTCCACTAGTTTGGGTGTGTGCTTAGTTGCTCAGTTGTGTCTGACTCTTTGCGACACCATGGACTATATAGCCTGCCAGGCTCCTCTGTCCATGGGGGTTCTTCAGGCAAGGATATTGAAGTGGGTTGCCATGCCCTCCTCCAGGGAATCTTCCCAAAGTGAAAGTGAAAGTGAAGTAGCTCAGTCGTGTCAGACTCTTTGCGATCCCATGGACGGTAGCCTACCAGGCTCCGTGATCCATGGGATTTTACAGGCAAGAATACTGGAGTGGGCTGCGATTTCCTTCTCCAGGGGATCTTCCCAACCCAGGGATCGAACCCAGTCTCCTGCATTGCAGACAGACTCTTTACCTTCTGAGCCACTAGGGATCTTTCCAAACCAGGGATTAAATCCAGGTCTCCTGCATTGCAGGCAGATTCTTTACCATCTGAGGCACCAGGGAAGCCCTTCCGTTAGGTTAAATTGCCAAAATTTAATTATTTTTTCATATAAGTCATATGCATTACTATTTCTTCCTAATATTTATATATCATTTTGTCTATTTATTTAATTTCACATCTGAGATAAAAATGCTAAATAAGGTTTATAATAGAAAATTAAATAATAATTATTTACCATAATTTTTAAAAAAATTTTCCGTGACTTTCAGATAATTTAACTTTTCAACTGCTTCTGATCTATTTGAGTGATAAGCTCTTCCTCTTTCTGTTGTTTTCATATTTATTAGCACCATTTTATACAAATAATTCTCTTTTCTTTTACTATCCTCTGTAACTGATATTCTTTCTGAATTTGTATTTCTTAGTTTTCTTTTTAATGAAACAATCAACGAATTTTGTTTTATAGTAGTACTATCAATTTCCTGAATTTCTCCCAAGAATCCAATACTGAGAGACATTTATTGTCTATTTCCCTTATTTTTAATTATAAATTTCTGCCTTTTGCCCCTCTCATTTTACTTATATTCTAATTTCTTGAATTGAATGTTATATTTATTTTCAATGTTTAAAGCTAAGTATAACACAGATCCAGGTGGCATTTTATACTTTTTTTAAAAAAAAGATCTATAGGAGCCTGGCAGGCTACAGTCCATGGTGTCGCAAAGAGTCAGACACAACTGAGCGACTCACACACACACACACACACACACACACACACACACACACGTACATTTCCAACTGTTTTAGATTTACATAAAAATTGAGAGGAAGTTACAGAGATGTCCCATATACCTCCAGTCCCACATAGTCTACTCCATTATCAACATTTCCCACCAGAGTAGTACATTTGTTAGAAATGATGAACCTACATTGGCACTTCATGATCATCCAAGTCAACTGTTTACATTAGAGGCCAGTCCTGTTGATGTAAATTTGATAAGCTTGGAAAAATGTACAGTGATACATATTTGTCATTCTGGGCTTCCGAGGTGGCACAATGATATATCTTGGTTACTTCCAAGCTTGGGCAATTCTTTGTGTAGGATGCAACATTTCTGTATCTTATGATAAGAGTATGTTTAGTTTTGCAAGAAAACACTTCCAAAGTGGCTATGGCATTGCATTCCTACCAGCAATGAATGAGAATTCTGGTTGCTCCACATCTTCATCAACACTTAATGTTGTATGTTCCAGATTTTGGCTTTTCTTATAGGTATGTACTGGTACATCATTGCTGTTTTGTCTCTTTTTTTTAATTTTTTTTAAATTTTATTTTATTTTTTAACTTTACAATATTGTATTGGTTTTGCCATATATCAAAATGAATCTGCCACAGGTATACATGTGTTCCCCATCCTGAACCCTCCTCCCTCCTCCCTCCCCATTCCATCCCTCTGGGTCATCCCAGTGCACCAGCCCCAAGCATCCAGAATCAAACCTGGACTAGCAACTTGTTTCATATATGATATTATACATATTTCAATGCCATTCTCCCAAATCAACCTACCCTCTAAAAATGCATTTCTCTGATGACATGATGTGGAGCATCTTTTCACAAGATAATTCACTATCTGTATATTTTTGGCGAGGTGTCTGTTAAGGTCTTTGTTCCATTTCCTAATGGGTTTTTTTTTTCTTTTTTTAACTTACTAAGTTTTGAGTTCTTTATATATTTTGGATGAAGTTTTTGTTTGTTTGTTTTTAAGTCTGAAGTGTCATTTGTAAATATTTTCTCATTCATCATTTCTCATTCTCTTGAGATGTATTTCACAGAAAACACGTTTCATTTCAATGAAGTCCAACTTATCTATTATTTCTTTCATGGATCATGCATTTAATGTTGTATCAAAAAAGACACAAACTTTCTCAGGGATAGATATCTAGATTCTGTCCTATGTTATCCTCTAAGAGTTTTTTAAGTTTGCATTTTACATTTAGGTTTTTTTTTTTATCTACTTTGAGTTATTTTTTGTGAATGTGTAAGATATGCATAAAGAGTCATTTTTTAAATGTACATGCCCAGTTGTGCAAGCATTATTTGATGAACAGGCTATCTTTGCTCCATTGTATTGCCTTTGCTCCTTTTTAAAGACTAATCTTATGTATTTATGGGGGTCTATTTCTGGGCCCTCTTTTCTATTTCACTGATCTATTTGCCTTTTATTTCACCAATACCACACTGTCTTGGTTCAGTTCAGTTCAGTCACTCAGTCGTGTCCGACTCTATGAAACCCCATGAATCACAGCACACCAGGCCTCCCTGTCCATCACCAACTCCCGGAGTTCACTCAAACTCACGTCCATCGAGTCAGTGATGCCATCCAGCCATCTCATCCTCTGTTGTCCCCTTCTCCTCCTGCCCCCAATTCCTCCCAGCATCAGAGTCTTTTCCAATGAGTCAACTCTTCCCATGAGGTGGCCAAAGTATGGGAGTTTCAGCTTTAGCATCAGTCCTTCCAATGAATACCCAGGACTGATCTCCTTTAGAATGGACTGGTTGGATCTCCTTGCAGTCCAAGGGACTCTCAAAAGTCTTCTCCAACATCACAGTTCAAAAGCATCAATTCTTTAGCGCTCAGCTTTCTTCACAGTCCAACTCTCACAGCCATACATGACCACTGGAAAAACCATAGCCTTGACTAGACGGACCTTTGTTGGCAAAGTAATGTCTCTGCTTTTGAATATGCTATCTAGGTTGGTCACAACTTTCCTTCCAAGAAGTAAGTGTCTTTTAATTTCATGGCTGCAATCAACATCTACAGTGATTTTGGAGCCCCCCAAAATAAAGTCTGATACTGTTTCCACTGTTTCCCCATCTATTTCCCATGAAGTGATGGGACCAGATGCCATGATCTTAGTTTTCTGAATGTTGAGCTTTAAGCCAACTTTTTCACTTCCACTTTCATCAAGAGGCTTTTTAGTTCTTATTCACTTTCTGCCATTGGGGTGGTGTCATCTGATGTCTGAGGTTATTGATATTGTTCCTGTCAATCTTGATTCCAGCTTGTGCTTCTTCCAGCCCAGCGTTTCTCATGATGTACTCTGCATATAAGTTAAATAAGCAGGATGACAATATACAGCCTTGATGAACTCCTTTTCCTATTTGGAACCAGTCTGTTGTTCCATGTCCAGTTCTAACTGTTGCTTCTTGACCTATATATAGGTTTCTCAAGAGGCAGGTCAGGTGGTCTGGTATTGCCATCTCTTTCAGAATTTTCCACAGTTTATTTTGATCCACACAGTCAAAGGCTTTGGCATAGTCAATAAAGCAGAAATAGATGTTTTTCTGGAACTCTTTTGCTTTTTTGATGATCCAGCAGATGTTGGTAATTTGATCTCTGGTTCCTCTGTCTTTTCTAAAAACAGCTTGAACACCTGGAAGTTCACGGTTCACGTATTGCTGAAGCCTGGCTTGGAGAATTTTGAGCATTACTTTACTAGCGTGTGAGATGAGTGCAATTGTGCAGTAGTTTGAGCATTCTTTGGCATTGCCTTTCTTTGGGATTGGAATGAAAACTGACCTTTTCCAGTCCTGTGGCCACTGTTGAGTGTTCCAAATTTGCTGGCATATTGAGTGCAGCAGTTTCACAGCATCATGTTTCAGGATTTGAAATAGCTCAACTGGAATTCCATCATCTCCACTAGCTTTGTTTGTAGCGATGCTTTCTAAGGCCCACTTGACTTCACATTCTAGGATGTCTGGCTCTAGGTGAGTGATCATACCATCATGATTATCTTGGTCATGAAGCTCTTTTTTGTACAGTTCTTCTGTGTATTCTTGCCACCTCTTCTTAATATCTTCTGCTTCTGTTAGGTCCATACCATTTCTGTCCTTTATCGAGCCCATCTTTGCATGAAATGTTCCCTTGGTATCTCTAGTTTTCTTGAAGAGATCTCTAGTCTTTCCCATTCTGTTGTTTTCCTCTATTTCTTTGCATTGATTGCTGAAGAAGGCTTTCTTATCTCTCCTTGCTATTCTTTGGAACTCTGCATTCAGATGCTTATATCTTTCCTTTTCTTCTTTGCTTTTCACTTCTCTTCTTTTCACAGCTATTTGTAAGGCCCATCAGACAGCCATTTTGCTTTTTTGCATTTCTTTTCCATGGGGATTGTCTTGATCCCTGCCTCCTGTTCAATGTCACGAACCTCCGTCCATAGTTCATCAGGCACTCTATATATCAGATCTAGGCCCTTAAATCTATTTCTCACTTCCACTGTATCATCATAAGGGATTTGATTTAGGTCATACCTGAATGGTTAGTGGTTTTCCCTACTTTCTTCAATTTAAGTCTGAATTGGCAATAAGGAGTCCATGATCTAAGCCACAGTCAGCTCCCAGTCTTGTTTTTGCTGACTGTATAGAGCTTCTCCATCTTTGGCTGCAAAGAATATAATCAATCTGATTTCAGTGTTGACCATCTGGTGATGTCCATGTGTAGAGTCTTCTCTTGTGTTGTTGGAAGAGGGTGTTTGCTATGACCAGTGTGTTCTCTTGGCAAAACTCTATTAGTGTTTGCCCTGCTTCATTCCATATTCCAAGGCCAAATTTGCCTGTTACTCCAGGTGTTTCTTGACTTCCTACTTTTTCATTCCAGTCCCCTATAATGAAAAGGACATATTCTTTGGGTGTTAGTTCTAAAAGGTCTTGTAGGTCTTCATAGAACTGTTCAACTTCAGCTTCTTCAGTGTTACTGGTTGGGGCATAGTCTTGGATTACCGTGATATTGAATGGTTTACCTTGGGAACGAACAGAGATCATTCTGTTGTTTTTGAGATTGCATCAAAAAGTCCTGCATTTCGGACTCTTTTGTTGACCATGATGGCTACTCCATTTCTTCTAAGGGATTCCTGCCCACAGTAGTAGATATAATGGTCATCTGAGTTAAATTCACCCACTCCAGTCCATTTTTGTTCACTGATTCCTAGAATGTTGACATTCACTCTTGCCATCTCCTGTTTGATCACTTCCAATCTGCCTTGATTCATGGACCTGACATTCCAGGTTCCTATGCAATATTGTTTTTTACAGCATCGGACCTTGCTTCTATCACCAGTCACATCCATAACTGGGTATTGTTTTTGCTTTGGCTCCATTCCTTCATTCTTTCTGGAGTTATTTCTCCACTGATCTCCAGTAGCATATTGGACACCTACCAACCTGGGGAGTTCCTCTTTCAGTATCCTATCATTTTGCCTTTTCCTATTGTTCATGGGGTCCTCAAGGCAAGAAATCTGAAGTAGTTTGCCCTTCCTTTCTCCAGTGGACCACATTCTGACACACCTCTCCACCATGACCCACCCATCTTGCGTGGCCCTCATGGCATGGCTTAGTTTCATTAAGTTAGACAAGGCTGTGGTCCTAGTGTAATTAGATTGATTAGTTTTCTATGATTATTGTTTCAGTGTGTCTGCCCTCTGATGCCCTCTTGCAACTCCTACTGTCTTAACTGGGGTTCTCTTACCTTGGACATGGGGTATCTCTTCATGGCTGCTCCAGCAAAGCGCAGCCGCTGCTCGTTTTCTTGGACGAGGGGTATCACCTCATGGCCACCCCTCCTGACCTTGAACGTGGAGTAGCTCCTCTCGGCCCTCCTGCACCCTAGCAGCCGCCGCTCCTTAGACATGGGGTTACTCCTCTCGGCCACGCTTGTGTGCGGTCAGTCGTAGCTGGCAGGCTTCTTGATTACCATAGCTTTATCGCAAGCCTTAAAGTTGGATAGTGTCAGTCCTTCATCTTTTTTTTTCCTCTTTCAATATTGTATTGACTATTCTGGTTCTTCTGTCTCTCCATATAAACGTTAGAATCCATTTGTTAATATCTCAAAATAACTAACTGGAGTTTTTATTGAGAATGAATTTAATCTGTAGATCAAGGTGGGAAAAACTGACATCTTGACAATATTGATATCTTCCAATCCAGGAACATAGACTATATCTCACTTATTAAGTTCTTTGATTTTTCTCGTGAATTTTTTTTCTTTTTTTAGTTTTCCTCAATTAGATCTTGCTCGTATTTTGTTAGATTCACACCTAACTATTTTGTTTTCTGGGTTCTAATATAAAAGATATTGTGCTATTTCACATTTCTCTTGTTTGTTGTTAATTTATAGAAAACTGACTGACTTATATAACTTGTATTTTAACCTTGTATTTTCCAATCCTTCTATAATCACTTATTAGTTCTAGAAGGATTTGTTGTAAGTTCTTTCAGATTTTCTATATAAACGATCATGTAATCCATGACCAAAACCAGATTTATTATTTTTTATTCTCAGTCTAAACACTTTTCCTGTCTTGTCTTATTAAGTTAACTAGAACTTCTAGTAAATTATCAACATGAAGTGGTGAGAGAGGGGAAATCTTGCCTTGTATCTTGGCATGAATATTATAACCATTTAATTGATTGTCCAGTCATTCAGGTTATTGTTCCCTTTGCCCATGATGGTGCTTTAGTCTCATGAGAAATTGTTGTTTTACTAGTCTGCTCAAATGAGAATTCCATTATGATGATATTGCCTGTGTACATTACAAAGTAATTGCATTTTACAATTTTCTCTCCTTGATTGGAATTGTGAAGCATCCCAGTTCTTCACTTGAAACTCTGGTTATATTTTAACCCATAATAACACTTAGAAAATACCCTAGATTGTATTAAAAGTAAATTTGTAAATTAGCTCTTGAAACAGTTAATACTGAACGGTTCAGTGAGTTTTTACATATACTTCTATTATGGTGGTGGCCTACTCCTTGGATGAAAAGGTATGACAAACCTAGACAGCATATTAAAAAGTAGAGACATTACTTTATCGACAAAGGTCTGTATAGTCAAAACTATGGTTTTTCCAGTAGTCATGTATGGATGTGAGAGTTGGACCATAAAGAAAGCTGAGCGATGAAAAAGTGATGTTTTTTTAATTGTGGTGTTGAAGAAGACTCTTGAGACTCCCAGGACAGCAAGGAGATCAAACCAGTTAATCCTAAAGGAAATCAGTCCTGAATATTCATTGGAAGGACTGATGCTGAAGCTGAAACTCCAATATTTTGGTCACCTGATGCAAAGAACTGACTTATTGGAAGGCAGAAGGAGAAGGGGACAACAGAGGATAAGATGGTTGGATGGCATCACCAAGTCGATGGACATGATTTTGAGTAAGATCCAGGAATTGGTAATGGACAGGGAGGCCTGGAGTGCTACAGTCCATGGGGTCGCAAAGAGTTGCAGATGACTGAGCAATCGAACTGAACTGAACTGATGATGGTGGCATCCATCTAATAATGCCTATCACTGACTCTTTAGAACATTTCATATTTTCTAAATTATACTATAGGTAATAAAAGCTCAAGATGCTTGGAGGAGGGAGATGTTGCCCTGGATGTTACATTTTCAAGTAAATTTGGAAAATGTTACTTTGTATCTCCCTCTTAGAAATTTTCAGTACATATTAACCTTTTAAAGCTCATGAAAATACTGCTAAGAGTAAACAAAATCTAACAGCTTAAATCATTTTTTCCATACAGAAGATACCATGTCACAGTGATATCCAATAGGTATATTTTTACTTACTCACATAAGTATTTTTATCCAGGTAACTCAAAATGAATGGCAAATGGAACAGTATTTTTACTAAAGTTATCATCTAATTTTGTTTTTTTTTTATGTTTCACTTTATTTTACAAGTCTCTTAATGTTTCCTCATTCTCAGTATTGCACCCCTTGGATTTTTCTTGTTTACATTTAAGAAAGTGCTTTTTTTAAAAAAAAAAAAAAGTTTATTTATTTTATTTAGTTGACTGTGCCAGGTATTAATTGTGGGATAAGAGATCTTTGACTGAACCCGGCACCTTGCATTGGGAGCTATAGAATCTTAGCTACTGTACCACCTGGGAAGTCCCAGAAGGTGCTCAAACTCATATGTGATCACATCATTCTTATTCTGAAGAATATTAACCATTTTAAATAAGATGATATTGAAAATAGTTCATTACATACTTGAACTTCAATGAATCTTCTTTACTGAATCTATTTCTATCCCTTCAAACTTTGTCTTCTGTGTCCCACAGAGTAGGCACTAATGGTCCACTTTCTTCTCTATTATCTCTTTTCCCTTCCTGAATAGTCAAGTTCACTGCTTTGGATATTGAATCTAACTCTCTTCCCTCTCCTTTTTGTATCTTTGTAGATATTTTTTTCTGAATTCCTCTAAATGTTGATATATTACAAAGCTCCTGGGATGGAACTTCTTAAATAAATTACCTACATTCAGGGTACAAATGAGATACTATTCAAATTAATTATTTTTTCAAAATACCTCAGCTACTTACTGATAGAAAGTCTCTGGTTGTGTTTAGTTTATAGTCAGTATGCTATTTAATATCCATGATGGTATAACCTAAAATTTCATTATTTCATTCCCTATGAAAGGTATAGAGTCACTGATGGACATAGATTCAATAGCAATAATAGAGTATACCAACTATTTTTCTAATCATGTGCAGAGAACATTTATGTGTATGAAGAGAATACCTGCAATACAAAGAAAAAACAAATTTATATATTATTTAAAATATATTTGTGAGCACAAAATTATTTAGTAACACTCTCTCTCCACGCTATATTTAATTTATGCATTATTGAAAAGAGTCGGATGTTACAAGGAAGTAAATTTGGGAAGAAATAAAAATGATTTTGCAAAATAATCTCCAGCTAAACCTGATACTACAAAAACTTGTGCTCCCTTATTTTCTACATATTCTCCTTTGTATATTCAATGCCTTGGAGAATACTTAAATTGCATAGCAGATAATGAGTAGATGCATTGAATTAATAACTAAATGAATAATGAATAATTCAAGTTTTGAAAAAAACAGTGTCTCAAGATGATCTGTTCTTCCCAGACTTTTATTCTTCATATCCTCAAAGACATAAAGTTTTTAGTGATATTCAACAAATTTTGCTTTGATTAATTTTTCACTGATTTAGTGTCTGTTGATTGTAGTCTCTACATCTGAATTGTTGTATTCAAATAAACTTGGCCTATTTATTATAAAGAGGATTTATATTAGAAGTTGTTAACTGAATCTTTAAAAAAATGATGTTTTGATATTTGGCAAAACTAATACAATTTGTAAAGTTTAAAAATAAAATAAAATTAAAAAAAATTAAAAAATGATGGATCCTCTCCTAAATTTGTGCAAATCTTTAATATCATTTTTTTAAAAAAAGTCTTACATGTAATCTGACACTTTTAATGCTCATTTCTACTTACTTTATTTAACAAGTTCAACATGCATATTTACACCATAACAATCCTGAAGTACACATTTTTCCATCCAAAAATTATACCCATTTTCCCATAAAGTCTTCATTTTCATTTTTATATTTTGTATGATAAACACTATCACCTTTTCATGAATATGTAAAGATCTTACAGTTTCACCTTTCTATTTCACCCCCTTTTCACAGATCCATTTCAAGTTCAATTAGTACAATTAAATGTTTTATTTATAATGTTTTTATGCCTTATGTAGAAT
This sequence comes from Bubalus bubalis, assembly GCF_019923935.1. NCBI lineage: Eukaryota > Metazoa > Chordata > Mammalia > Artiodactyla > Bovidae > Bubalus > Bubalus bubalis. The sequence continues at coordinate 41,560,616 of NC_059171.1, read as the reverse complement.
ATGCCTATAAAGATTTTGAACTAATACAGGGAATTTACTCACTGTCTTCATAATTCCTTCTAAGAGCTAGAATACCAATTTTCTTTAGTTATCATAACACCTTTAAGTATATTATTCATTTATTTTTTCAATCTAAAATAGTTATATATTTATAAAATAATTACATCACTTTTGATATCTTCAAAGTTGTACCAGATCTGTTCATACTTCAAATATTTGTCCTGGTAAAATTATATATTCTTTCATATCACAAAATTATTTTATATGAGGAGCTAAAGACACTCAACTTTTAAATAAAAAGCAATGGGTTAGACTTTTCTATTAAAGGTATAAGTAGCAACCAGCCCATAAAAGACACAATCAGTAACTAGAAGATACAATTAATCTTAGAAGACATTAAAAAAATAATTATTTTAAATGAAATTTAAAGCAATTAACCACTAACCTCTGTTTCTTTATAACATGAATGCATTTACAAGCATGCATACCCTCTGAAGGCTTTATAACATTCTTTTTCTTGATTTAAGTTTTTATTTCTTTGTCCTAATACTATTTCTAATAATAATAAAATGTGTTTCATTTAAAGTTATGAGACACATGTTTTGTCTGTATTAGCCAACAGTTCTATCAAAAAATACTCCAAGAAATTAAAAAAGATTACACATATCTCTACACAACATTTTTTACTGGAAACAAAGTACTTAAAATCATGTCAAAAAACACTGATGTATAGAACAGTCTTATGGACTCTGGGGGAGAGGGAGAGGGTGGGAAGATTTGGGAGAATGGCATTGAAACATGTAAAATATCATGTATGAAATGAGTTGCCAGTCCAGGTCCGATGCATGATACTGGATGCTTGGGGCTGGTGCACTGGGACGACCCAGAGGGATGGAATGGGGAGGGAGGAGGGAGGAGGGTTCAGGATGGGGAACACATGTAAACCTGTGGCGGATTCATTTTGATATTTGGCAAATCTAATACAGTTATGTAAAGTTTAAAAATAAAATAAAATTTAAAAAAAAAAAAAAACACAGGCACAAATAAAAATGAATACATGATTAATACACATTTCAACAGGCATGAACCTAATAAACAATATGCTGATTGAAAGAATCTAGCCATGAAAGGACACATCTTATACAATTCCATTTATGTGAAATGTCTAGAAAAGGCAAATCTACGGAGACTAAATAGATTATTGTTTTCTGAGTGCTAAGTGTAGGAATAAGATGTGGCTATCAGTTCAGTTCAGTTCAGTTCAGTCGCTGTCGTGTCCGACTCCTTGCGACCCCATAAATCACAGCACGCCAGGCCTCCCTGTCCATCACCAACTCCCAGAGTTCACCCAGACTCACGTCCATTGAGTCAGTGATGCCATCCAGCCATCTCATCCTCTGTCGTCCCCTTCTCCTCCTGCCCTCAATCCCTCCCAGCATCAGAGTCTTTTCCAATGAGTCAACTCTTCGCATAAGGTGGCCAAAGTACTGGACTTTCAGCTTTAGCATCATTCCTTCCAAAGAACACCCAGGGCTGATCTCCTTCAGAATGGACTGGTTGGATCTCCTTGCAGTCCAAGGGACCCAACACCACAGTTCAAAAGCATCAATTCTTCGGTGCTCAGCTTTCTTCACAGTCCAACTCTCACAGCCATACATGACCACTGGAAAAACCATAGCCTTGACTAGATGGACATTTTTTGGCAAAGTAATGTCTCTGCTTTTGAATATGCTATCTAGGTTGGTTATAACTTTCCTTCCAAGGAGTAAGCGTCTTTTAATTTCATGGCTGCAGTCACCATCTGCAGTGATTTTGGAGGCCAAAAAAATAAAGTCTGACAGATGTGGCTATAAATGAGTACAAAGTTTCCTTTTAGGATAATGAGTATGTTTTAAAATTAGATTGTAGTATAGTTGTACAAGTATGTAAGTATACTAATATTCAGTGAATCGTATATTCAATATAGGTCAATTTGTGATATGCAGATTATATCTCAATAGAAGGCACAAAAGCCCCCTCCACCCCAAAAAAGTCACATGTGTAAAATGGCATTAACACTCCAGCAACTGTGGAAAACTGTTGATCTAGAAGAAGAATTCCAAAAAGACTAGTACTTGAATGTAGTTTTCTCTAACTTAAGCTTTCTCCTTGATTCATGCTTGATCATATTCTCAGCTGGAAATGGTGACATTGAAATTATAGGTGAACACCTTGAAGCTATTGAGTGGAGATTGAATCTCAAAGGTTTTAAGGTGAAATTCAATATTTAATATGAAAAGTTAACTACCTGATGTTATTAGAAAGCAAAAATAAACTATTGTTAAGTTATCCCACTTTTTCACTTTTATGTCAGTGAAAAGAAAACTTTTAGAAGTTTCATTGTCCTCAGCATCAATATTATGGTTGTATTTTCTTATCTGTTGTCTGCAGAGAGCTCAAAATATAAGGATAAATTGATGTGCTGATACCAAATGACACTGTACAAGGATTGCATTCCACTATTTAGTTTATGAAAACTCATATCCTAGTTTGCCCAGGGAGGTAAGTTAGTATAAACTTAGGGAATTGCTGAATAGATGATGGAATGGACTAGTGGCTAATATGGCAGATGGTGCTGTGAAGGTAGCTGAAAAAATGTTTTGAAGTACCTTTAATTTCTCAAACCATGTGTCCCATGAATATAAGGTACTAGATCTGATTGTACAGTAATTTGACTGTATAGTGAGAAAATTGCTCACCAAAATGGGGTGAATTATCTCTTCCCCAAATACGAAGGCTCCAGTTCAATAATGTACTGGAAGTGATTATTTACCAAACGTCATCCTGATTCTTTGAAGTTAATCCAATTCACATGGTTAAAATGTGTATATCTAGTGACTATTTACATTGGCTAATACCACTTTTTTCATGTTTAAACTTATATTTAAAATATTTGTGTCAGTGGGTTTGTGTAGCTGCTGTTTTACAACCACTGGACATATGCGTATTAAAAATTTTTAAATGTCAATAATTAGGTAGGTTTTTTTCTTGATACTTTTGAAATGAAGTCGTGCACGGGACAGTAAAAGTTAACAATTGCTAAATTGACAGAAATTAAAAAAAAAAACATAGAAAATGAGAAAAGGTCTTCCATAGAAAATGTCTGCTTACTTGTTCCTCTATAAAATTTGCTAGTTTCAAGTGTCAATTGTATGAATGGAGAGAGCAATTTGAAGTTGTAATCAGGATTAAGCCTCCTTAAGACTCTTCATTTTTCTTTTCCATTTGATGACAATTTTCTGTAATTAATATCAGTCCTTTTTCACATCACAACTGCCTTGATATTACAAGTAGAACATTGTGCTATGGCTTTAGGTAAGGGGTAAATTAAGAACAGATGAATTCTTAATAGCAGTCTTCTCTCACAAAATGTTCAAGATTATAAAACAATGTAAGGAAATAATTATTGAGGATGTGAAACTGTATAAGAGAAAATTCCTCTTAAAAATGTTTGGTGAATTTTCTTAAATTCCATTATCTTTAGTTCATCTACACCTATGTATTTACATGGGCATGCCAAAGGATCTAGAAAATGAAATATATAGGAATTATGTACCTGTCAATTTACACATGAATATATATTTATTTTAATATTAGAAATAAGATTAAAAGGGACAGTGCATATCAATTGAATTTTAATCTTTTAGATGAGGTTATTAGTCATGAACATGTAAAATTACCTCTAGTTTGTATAAGTACAATGAACTCAGAAAATTTTAAGTTTTTTTGTTTTTGTGCTTATAGAAAATAAAAGGATGAAAACTTATACATTAAATTATTGCTAAACTAAGATCATGGCATCCAGTCCCATCACTTCATGGAAAATAGATGGGGAAGAAGCAGAAACAGTGTCAGATTTTATTTTCTTGGGCTTCAAAATCACTGCAGATGGTGATTGCAGCCATGAAATTAAAATACGCTTACTCCTTGGAAGGAAAGTTATGACCAACCTAGATAGCATGCCAACAAAGGTCCATCTAGTCAAGGCCATGGTTTTTCCCGTGGTCATGTATGGATGTGATAGTTGGACTGTGAAGAAAGCTGAGCTCTGAAGAATTTATGCTTTTGAACTGTGGTGTTGGAGAAGACTCTTGAGAGTCCCTTGGACTGCAAGGAAATCCAACCAGTCCATTCTAAAGGAAATCAGTCCTGGGTGTTCTTTGGAAGGAATGATGCTAAAGCTGAAACTCCAGTACTTTGGCCACCTCATGCGAAGAGTTGACTCATTGGAAAAGACTCTGATGCTGGGAGGGATTGAGGGCAGGAGGAGAAGGGGACAACAGAGGATGAGATGCCTGGATGGCATCACCGACTAGATGAACATGAGTTTGAGTGAACTCCGGGAGTTGGTGATGGACAGGGAGGCCTACTGCTGCTGCTGCTAAGTTGCTTCAGTCGTGTCCAACTCTGTGTGACCCCATAGACGGCAGCCCACCAGGCTCTCCCGTCCCTGGGATTCTCCAGGCAAGAATACTGGAGTGGGTTGCCATTTCCTTCTCCACTGCATGAAAGTGAAAAGTGAAAGTGAAGTCGCTCAGTCGCGACCCCATGTACTGCAGCCTACCAGGCTCCTCCGTCCATGGGATTTTCCAGGCAAGAGTACTGGAGTGGGCTGCCATTGCCTTCTCCGCAGGGAGGCCTGGTGTGCTGCAGTTCATGGGGTCGCAAAGAGTCAGACATGACTGAACAGCTGAACTGAAATGAATGGTTATGTCCCATCAGACTATAAGGCAAAAAATCATGTTCATGCATATTGATTTTTTTCCTTTTACTCATTAACAGCTTATTTTTTTATTTCTGTATAATACACATATTTCTCTATTGTTTTTAACGTAAATAGATACATTCAAAATAAACTGGTGTGACAATTCATATGTGGGTAACAGCTTTGACCACTTTTAGAGACACAAAAGAATAAATATATGAATTTTAAATTAGATAATTCTTTTTACTCTTTTATCTAAAATCAAATAGCTATTTATTCTAAAGGTTTTGAATGGATCTAAAAAGTTCTTCATTCTGGGAATTGTAAATCTTGTCTTTAATGCATAAATGGAATTAAAGTATTTATAAATCAACTATAACTAAAATAAAAAAGAATGATACAAAGTGATTGAAGGTGTGCTGATGCAAATAATTTAAAAAAATTAATTCTAATTAGCCGGAGTATGAATATCCTGTCTCTCAGTTTTCTTTCAGCAAAATGTGGATATTAACCCTTATCACTGACCCAGTCAATATCAGACACATTTACAGAATAATTAAAACTTAGGGTAATAATGTTGCATTTCAAAAAGTACCTCCTGGAACAGAGTAATGAAATACATAATGGAATGATGCTCTTCCTGGAAAATTCAGTTTTTCTTATCGTGTTAATACAAAATAAAGGTATTTTTCAAGAAAGAAAAAAAAAACTTTAAAAAGCCTTTCTATAAAAATAAACTCTCTCCCCTCATACAGACAGTAACTTCCCAGCTCTCATGCTTAAAATTTAATAATCCCTAAAATATGACTTCTCATTATATTCATTAAATAAGAATAATCAACATAAGGACAAAGGTATGACTTAGTTATTTCATCATAGTTCCCAAATAAATTTTTCCTTGCATGGTAACAAATTTTTAGAAAATTAGCATTCACATGAGCAGAGTAAATCTTTTACTAACTGAAGTTATATAACTCTTTTGGAAGTGACAATGCTGAATCGTTATCTAAAACTGTGCTTTTTTTTTTAATTGTTTTTTGTTGTCATCTGATCTTGAGCAAAACTTGCAAGACTATATTTTAAATTTTTGTCTTACCAACATTATGAAAATCCTGCCAAGCTTTTTGTTTAAAGTATAAAATGATTCTAAGTTTTGGGTTTTGAGAATTCCTGAGTGGCCACGAGAGGAAAAAAATTCTGAAAGTTTTAGGCTTGTAAAAAGTTGAAAGTTATGTGGTACTTATATTTAGAGCAGACTCAGTTGAACAGTTTCGGGTTACTGAATGAGCTTAGTAGAATAACAAAATATTGCTACCGCAGAAATAAGTTACTCTGTCACTAGGGATTGCCAGAAGAATCTACTTACATTTGAAAAAAATATCAAAGAAATGAAACTCAGAATTGAAGCAAAAACTGGCCAAAAAAAAAAAAAAAAATTGCTCCATGAAAAAGGTGAGAGGAAATAATTTTACTTTGCTTTATTTTTTTAGTTATAAATACATATATAAAATATTTATATAAAGTTTATAAAAGATCTTTTTCAGTTCAAATGAAGCCTGTTTTAGGCAGTGAGAACCATAGTGTGGAGTGAGCTAAATACTGGAACTGAATTCCAATGGATTTTTTTCTACCTAAGTGGTATTTAGTAAGATTTTTTTAAAGCATCAAGCATACTATTATTATATGCAAAGCTTCATTGAATAAATGTTAAATCTTCTGTATAAATCAAGTATGAATAAAATGCTTGTACATTCAGTTATACATTGTGTGTGTGTGTTCAGTCATGTCTGACTCTTTGCGGGTTACTCTTTGTAACCTGCCAGTCTCCTCTGTCCATAGAATTTCCCAGGTGAGAATACTGGAATGGGTTGCCATTGCCTCTTCCAGGGGCTTTTCCCAACCCAAGGATCGAAGCAGTGTCTCCTGCATTGGCAGGTGGATTCTTTACCACTAGAGTCACCTGGGAAACGCCAGTTATACATTACCTTTTAAAAATAATTTCAAAGACCAAAATTTAAATTTTAAGTCTTTACATTTAGGGTTCTGATATAGAGTCAAAAATCATAAAGCTCACATGTCCAACTTATTAATTTCTCAATATTTTTGACTCTAAGTGCATTTCCAGTGACCATAAGCTTTATTACCGAGTAAATGCTGTTAAAGCTGTTATAGTTTTGTATATTGATATACTCATGTTTTATGAAATAAATATTTACATGTCTATGTTTACCTACTTACAGAGAAAGATTTCTGAGTTAGGAGCAAGCAATTTTAAGGAGATTGGAGTTGATAAAGGTGATTGATCTATCATTCACATCCATACGTGCATATTTTGTCTTATGTTTCTTTCAAGATACCATTTTGATATTTGCACTGCTTTGTAACCATATTCACAATAATCATTTAGAGATTATTTCCACGTTTAACGGTTTTAGTATTCATAATTAGTGCTTTTATAAGACAGATTTCCCTTATGAGCTCTTTACATTTCTTGCTATCTTAATTGAGTAAATGTATTAGTTTGTCAGGACTCCTAGAGCAAAGTAACACATACTGGGTATTTTAAACAACAGAAATATATTGCCTTACATTTCTGGAGGCTAGGAGTTTGAGATCAAATGTTGACAAGGTTGGTTCCTTTTGAGATTGATGAAGGATGTGTTGTATGTTTCTCTCCCACCTGACAATCTAGTGTTCCTGGGTTCCTGCTGCATTACTCCAGTCCCTGCCCTCATCTTCACATGATATTCTTCCCTTGAGTGTGTATATGTTTGTGTATCCAAATTCCCCTTTTTATAAAGACACCAGTCATATTGGACTAGGGCCTGCATCACTCCAGTATGACTTCATCTTAATTAACTACATCAGTAATGGTCACATTACCAAATGAGGTCACATTCAGAGACACTGCATTTAGGACTTCAACACATGAATTTTGAAGGTGACACAAATCATGTTCACATAACAGTTAGTATATTTTTAATAAAAAAACACTATTGGTGGAGTAACATGAGTAATATGTTTTCTAGTCCTTTCATAACTGAGAATGTTTTTTAGTTCCTTTTGTATACAAACAATATTTTTGCTAACTATAAAAATTTTTAATCATTCTTTGGACAAAAGAAATTGGAGAATATACCCCAAGATCAGATTTTGAAACAAGATTGATTGTATTTTCTTTGTGAACAATTTTTATTCTTGACCACCATATATTTGAAGGCATTTTTTTTTCTTTATCACAGATATTGCAAATTTACTTGCCATACAGTAAACCAATTTAATTTTCAAAATCTGATAGTATTAGTTAAGATGTGGGTTTTGCCATTGAAAAATATGACAATAGTTCACAAGAGCTTGACTCATAACAATTTATTTCTTGTTTAATTCTCTTTCTTTAAAAGATCCTCTATGTTCAAGACTTTCCCCCATGAAGTCATCAGGGCCCCAGGTTTGCTCTACCTTGATGCTAGTCGCCCTCAATATCTAGCTTTCATCTTCTGGTCTGAAATGCTTATTCTAATTGCTGCCAACTTATCCCCACTCCAACTACAGATGGAAGAAATGCAAAGACATGGTTACTTGTGTTAAGGGCACTGACTAGAAATTGTACACATAGCTTTTGTTCCTATGCTATGGAACAGAAATTAGACACATACCAAGCTCAACTTCAGGCAAACTGGAGAAATGTAGTATTTCTATGGGGAGCCGAGTGCTCAACTAAAAATTCTATTAATGTAGAAGAAAACAGTATATAAAGGGACAGATAGGAGGCACTGCTATAGTTTACACTTTCCTTCTCCTAAATATCCATTTGTAAATGTCTTTTCATGCACTTGAATATACTTGCCTTTTTTTTTTTCCAGAGAATAACCCTCAGTATTTCATCCACCCCAGTGTTCCATCCAATTAGTGTGTCCTACTCAAATTCTAGGTTCTCTGGAAAATGTGTAGTCCTAATTGTTAGGTCTGAATCTGCCTTATCATAGCCCAGCATCTTCTAAATTACAAGACATGTTATCTATCTCCTTCTAGTCACCCCCCATAACCCGTATGGAATATAATAAGAACATATCAACAACAGATCTTACAATGACTGTAGCAAAGGGATGGTGGCTACTCCAGGTCACCCAGGGATGCTGCCCCATTGCAAAGGGTGATGGTTTCCATGCTAAGGAAGCAGGCATGCATCTTGGTTTTTCAGTCTACCACCAGCCAGAGCTTCAAGGAGTTGTTAACTGTGATCCCCTCCAACACCTTTTCAGGCTCTGTCTGCCACATGCACATTCTGGCTCATCTGGAGATTCTGGCTGATCCATCATGGCCTCCTCTGCATTGGAGTGAGTAGAATATTTCTCAATGTGATGGTTTCTGGAAAGAAGCTTCTCAATCACATTTTGATAGTTTTTCAGTGTTGTTCCCTGAGTCATACACATGGAAAATAAATAAATTTTAGGTGTTTTTTTTTTTTGTTTTGTTTGTTTTTTTTGTGCACCTGCTCCTGCTCCTCCACTACTCTGGGGTCCATGGGTTGGAAGTAAGACCTAATGATCAGGAAGTCCTCAACATTGACCTCCTGGGCCAGGTCACTGACCCCCTTGCACACTCTCATGTGATCAAAGAAGTCAGATGGCTATTTGGATCACATTTTGTCAAGCTCCAATTCTGGGACTTTGTTGAAGTTCTCTTTAGGAATGGTTAAACCATCCCTAAGTTTCTTAAGTTCAGCTTCTTAAGCTCAGCTTCTTAAAGCTCCATTGGAACTGTTGAGAAGCCTGTCTAGTCCATTAACTCCTGCACCTTTTTGGGTTGGAGGTGGGTGGAGTCCATGTGTTATTGGCAGGGGCTGTGGGTAATGAATTTCTTGCAGGATGAGAACTGGCATTGACTCTGCAACACCTGGCTAGGCCTTGGACCTAAGGGTGGGGATGCCAGGGCCGGGTATGAGCCACAGGTCAAGCAGCTTAGGCAAAGAAAAAATAGTCATCCAAAGAGGAAAGAAAGAAGTAAAACTGTCACTATTTGCAGATGTTATAATATTTCTATTGAAAATCCTAAATATTCCACCAAAAATCTGTTAGAACTAATAAACAAATTAAGTAAAGTTGTAGAATACAAAGTCAATATAAAAAGCTCTTGTGTTTATACATACTAACAATACTATCAGAAGGAAATTAATAAAAACAATCTCACTTACAACTGCACCAACAAAAATAAAATACCTAGAAATATATTTATCCAAGGAAATGAAAGACCTGCACAATGAAAAATATAAGATATTGATGAAAGAAATTGATGAATTATTATTGTGGAAATAACCATATGACTCAAAGCACAAAAGACCCCAAAAGTCAAAGAAATCTTGAGAAAGAACAAAGCTAGAAGTATCACATTTCCTGATTTTAAACTCTATTACAAAGCTATAGTAAACAAAACAGCATGGTATTAGCATAAAGACAGACACACAGATTGACGGAAAAGAAAAGAGAGCTTAGAAATAAATCCACTCATATATGTTCAAATAATTTATCACAAATAAGAGATTAATACGCAAAGTACATGAAGAACTCATACAACTTAAAGAATGGAACAATAATAAAGAACCCACTTGCCAGTGGAGGTTGATGCAAGAGATACGGGTTCAATCCCTGAGTTGAGAAGATCCTCTGGAGTAGAAATGGCCTGCTCCAATATTCTTGACTGGAAAATTCCACGGGCAAAGGAGCTTGGAGGACTACAATCCATGGGGTCAAAAAGAGTTAGACGCAACTGAGCACACACAAACACACACATCCAAGATACATAAAGAACTCATAAAACTTGATATCAAAACAAAAACAAATATCAAAAGAAAAAAATCTAAAACACCAAAAAGCAATCTGATTAAAAAATGGACAGAGGATCTGAATAAACATTTTTCTAAAGGAGAACTACATATATATGGCCAATGGTATACAAGAATGTGCTGAAATCACTAATTATTAGGGAAATGCAAATCAAAATCACATTGAGGTACACCTCACATCTGCTAAGATGGCTATTGTCAAAAAGGCAGAAATAACAAGTATTGGTGAGAATATGGAGAAAAGGAAACCATTCTGCACTATTTGAGAGAATGTAAATTGGTTCAACCAGTAAGGAAAACAGTATCAGTTCAGTTCAGTCGCTCAGTTGTGTCCGACTCTTTGCGACCCCATGATTTGCAGCACACCAGGCCTCCCTGTCCATCACCAACTCCCGGAGTTCACTCAAACTCACGTCCATCGAGTCAGTGATGCCATCCAGCCATCTCATCCTCTGTCGTCCCCTTCTCCTCCTGCCCCCAATTCCTCCCAGCATCAGAGTCTTTTCCAATGAGTCAACTCTTCACATGACGTGGCCAAAGTACTGGAGTTTCAGCTTTAGCATCATTCCTTCCAAAGAAATCCCAGGACTGATCTCCTTTAGAATGGACTGGTTGGATCTCCTTGCAGTCCAACGGACTCTCAAGAGTCTTCTCCAACACCACAGTTCAAAATAGAGGTTCTTAAAAAAATTTAAATAGAAATATCTTATAATCTAGCAACTTCACTTCTGGTATTTATGTGGAGGAAACAAAAACACGAATTCAGAAAGATATATGCACCCCAGTATACATTGTGGAGAAGGCAATGGCACCCCACTCCAGTACTGTTGTCAAGAAAATCCCATGGATGGAGGAGCCTGGTAGGCTGCAGTCCACGGGGTCGCGAAGAGTCGGACACGACTGAGCGACTTCACTTTCACTTTCCACTTTCATGCATTGGAGAAGGAAATGGCAACCCACTCCAGTGTTCTTGCCTGGAGAATCCCATGGATGGAGAAGCCTGGTGGGCTGCAGTCCATGAGGTTGCACAGAGTCGGACATGACTGAAGCGACTTAGTAGTAGTAGTAGTAGTATACATTGTAGTATTATTCACAATAGCCAAGAATGAATAAAGACATTGTAGTATACACACACACACACACACACACTCACACATATGTAATTCAATCATAAAAAAAGGGAAGGAAATCTTGCCTTTTGTGACAACAAGGACAGACCTTAAGGGTATTATTCTAAGTAAATTTAGTCAGAGAAAGACAAATAGCATATGACCTCACTTGCAAATGAAATCTGAAACAGATAAAAAACAAAACTGAACTCACAGAGAATATATTGGTGGTTGATGGAGGTGGGGTGTGGGGAGTAAATAAAATGGGTGAAGGTTGTCAAATGTACAAACTTCCAGTTATAAAATCAATAAGTACTGTGCATGTAATGTAAAGCATAGTGACTATAGTTAATAACACTCTATTATGTATTTGAAAGTTCCTAAAAGAGTTGTTCTCATCACAAGAAAAATATCTGCAAAGTGATGGATTTTAATTATATTTATTGTGATGATCATTTCTCAACATGTGCAAATATCAAATTGGTATGTTATACACTTGAAACTAATATAATATTATACATTTTTTTTTATCTGGTAAAATATTATTCTCTTTTACTTGGGAAGTGAAGCCCAAGGTCATACAGTTGAAAAGCAGATTACACTCCTTCAAACATTTCAACCATCAAATATCTGTGCTTACTCTAAGCCAGGAAGAGCTAGGTAAATATTTCCTGTCCCACAGTAGGGAAGAAAGTGGCAGAGGTGTAGGACGTGACATTGTAGTACCTTAGAGTTTTTTTCTGATACAAACCAGCTTCTCCAAAAAGCTGTCCAGCTGGGTAATTTTGAACTTTCCTCAGGGAATCTCCTAGGGGTGCTCTCCAAATGTGACTGTTTGTGTATGGCCCTGGACTTTCTTGTACACCGGATATTCAGGAAAGCTGAAAAAGTCAAGATATAACAGGGATTCCCTGAGGGTACTGATGATGAGAGAACCATTTCTAGAAGAGACCATTGTTATTCTTGACAGCAGCCTTACAGGGAGCAGCAGAAGGCCTCTAGGAGTCAACACCAGTGAAACTTGAGGCCAGAAATAGCACTGCCATGTATATAAGTGAGAGTACTTTGGCTCTCATGGTGAGAAGTGCAGACTTTATTTCGTCAGTCTTCTCTGTTTCCAAATGTTGTAGGAAGGGGTGTGGTATTGGAGGCTCAGAAGATAACTTTAATAAATTAGTGTGTTCACATTTAAGTGATTTTTTTCACTCCATGATGTGGTATGCTGGGAGAGGGAACTGGATGAATAGAAAAATGAAAGTGGCAAAAGAAAACTGGAAAATCAGTTTTTCATTTTTTAATTTTATTATTATTATTATTTTGGTGGGTTTTGCCATACATTCACATGAATCAGCCATGGGTATACATGTGTTCCCCATCCTGAGCCTCCCTCTCACCTCCCGCCCCATCCCAACCTTCAGGGTCATCCAGTGCATCATCCCCTTGAGCACCCTGCCTCATGCATCGAACCTGGATTGGAGAAAAACAGTTTTTTAAAAGAAGCATTTATTTATTTTTGGCTGTGAGTCTAAGTTGCAGCATGCAGGATCTTCACTGTGTCACTCAGAGTCTTTAACTGTGGAGCACAAACTCTTTAGCTGTGGCATGTGGACTACATTTTGGGGTGCTCAGGCTTAGTTGCTCCATGGCATGTAGGATCTTTCCCAACCAGAGATCAAATCCGAGTTTCCTGCATTTGAAGGTGGCTTCTTAACCACTGGACCACCAAGAATGTCCCTGCTTTTTTTTTGTTTGTTTTTTTGTAATTGTTTTACCCCAACGTGAGGACAGCCTACCTACTATATCTCCTCCTTTGAAATCAATATATGGCATTGAGCTTCACAACATTATAGTATATCAGTGCAATTTATGAAAAGATGATAGAATGCCTTCTTTTTTAGGCAAGTCATGTCATTTTATTTACTCATTTTATATGACATTCTTCATGTTTTACCTTATTGAAAAGTGAAAGTGAAAGTGAAGTAGCTTAGTCGTGTCCAACTCTTTGCCTCCCCATGGACTGTAGCCTACCAGGCTCCTCCATACATGGGATTTTCAAAGCAAAAGTACTGGAGTGGGTTGCCATTTCCTCTTCAGGAGATCTTCCCAACCCAGGGATCCAACCCCGGTCTCCTGCATTGTAAGCAGACATTTTTACTGTCTGAGCCACCAGGGAGGCAATGAAATAACACTACCTTCCATGGAAACTCGACTGAATATGTTGCGAAGAATACTGGATATGAATTGGGAGATTAGTCATAGTCATTTGAATCTTAAAGGAGTGTAAAATATTTTTAAATTGTATTCATTTATTCATAAACCAGACATTTATTGAGAAGTTAGTCTGTATCAGTCATTTAGGCAGATAATGACCTAAGAAAAAATGTTTATGCCCTCAAAGAGCATATAGTTTATTAGAAAAGAATGTTTAAACAGTTTCAGAATAATAAAACCAACATTAAAATAAAAATACTGTACTGTACTAAACAGGTACCTCAATGAGAGAACACTCAATTCTTTCCTGGAGCAGAAGGACTCAGAAAAATTGTATAGGGATGACACATTACAACAAACAACTTAGAATGCCAATTAAAAAAAATAGTTTAAGTAAATGGGATTGTTCTTTAAAATATGAGAAATATAAATAAAACAGGTCTATAAACTATTTATGATTTAAATTATCCAACGTTTCTTCTAAATATTTAGAGAATGTCTAAATAATGGTAGAAGTGAAAGTATTAGTCTCTCAGTCATGTCTGACTCTTTGCAACCCCATGAACTGTATGTAGCCCACCACACTCCTCTGTCCATGGAATTCTCCAAGCAAGAATACTGGAATGGGTAGCCATTCCCTTCTCCAGCAAATCTTCCTGACCCAGGGATCAAAACTGAGTCTCTTGTATTGCAGGTAGATTCTTTACCATCTGAGCCACCAGGGAAGCCTAAATCACGGTACTAAATTAAACTGAATAAGAAAATGTGTTCAATTTGAAGGGCTAAAGTGTGCAAGTTCATAAGGTTTTAAAATTTTTAGGCATAAGGGAAAGCTGTTTCATAATGAAGGCAGATGAGCAAATGTTTATTGATTTTATTCCATTGACTTCTGATATTCCATCAATTTTGTTAACATATTAGCATTTAGTCCTATGTTGGCTCATTTAATCTTTCCTTTTAGTTGTTTAAAATTTTTTCCTCTTTTAGTTGTTTATAGAATTTTGAGTATGTTAAGTATTATTTTCTATATTTATCCTGTTTTAATTTTATAAAGATTTTTTTTATTTGGCTATGTAGACTAACATCATAAGCAGGTTTCAGAATTGCATTTTCTTAGATGACTTGGAGGCTTCCCTAGTGGCTCAGACAATAAAGAATTTGCCCACAGTGTGGGAGAACCCTGCAATGTGCGAGACACAAGTTCAATCCCTGGGTCGGGAAGATCTGGAGGAGGACATGTCAACCCACTTCAGTATTCTTGCCTGGAGAATCCCATGGACAGAGGACAGTCCATGGGGTCGCATAAAGTTGGACGGGACTGAGCAACTAACACCTGGGGGCTTCCCAGGTGGCACTAGCACCTGCCTGTGCAGGAGACATAAGCGATGTGGTTTCCACCCCTGTGTCTGGAAGATCCCCTGGAGGAAGACATGGCAACCCACTGCAGTATTCTTCTCTGCGAAATTGCATAGGCATAGGAGATAGAAAGGCTATGATCCACGGAGTCTCAAAGAGTCTGATGCAACTGAAGCGACTTAGCAGGCACAGGTAACTTGGATTGTATTCAATAACATGGATAGTATCTCTGCATTCTGTTTTCTTTATTTCAGTAGTCAGAAGTTTTACTTAATATCAAAATTTATTTAATATCAAAATATCAAAAATTGGAAATTGATGAATAGATTTCAAATTCCTTTATTTATTTTCTGTTTTATATTGTTGACACTGAAACGGGATACCCTGGTGGCTCAGACAGTAAAAAATATTCCTGCAATACAGAAGACCTGGGTTTGATCCCTGTGCTGGGAATATACCTGAAGAAGGAAATGGAAACCCACTCCAGTATTCTTGCCTTGAGAATTCCATGTACAGAGAAGCCTGGCAGGCTGTGGTCCATGGGGTCGCAGAGTACACATGATTAAGGGACTAACACTTTTATTTCAATAGACAAAACATTCTTATTAAATTTTACAGTTATCTGGAAGTGTAATATTCTAAAGTACTACCTTATTTATTAAATTAGGAAGTTTAATAGTGTATATTAATGATATTCAATAGATTTTAAGTAATAACTTGAATAGATATGTCCCATTTACTTTTAGGATTTCTTTTTTCACATTTGGATATATATGTATTGCATATGTATTTCCCTGGTGGTTCAGTGGTAAAGAATCTGTCTGCAGTGGTGGAGTTTCAGGAAACTTAAGTTCGATCCATGGGTGGGAAGATCCCCTGGAGGAGGATAAGGCAACCCAACCAGTATTCTTGCCTTGAAAATACCATGGACAGAGGAGCTGGTGGGCTACAGTCCATGGGGTTGCAAAGAACCAAACAGGACTGAGCACAATACACATGAGACATGTAGATATACAGATATAAATATATAGAGAGACATAGTGTTGATGGAAAATGGGATCTCTGGAAAAACTTTTTACTTTTTTTTTTTTAGTGAGAACAATTTGACTCATACACCATTGTTTGATTCAACCAAAAATTTTTCCAGAATTTTATCATATGCATTTATTTCAACAGGTCTCTAATTTGAAAAGTATACTGGAAAAAACAGAGTAAAAGATAAAATTTAGAAATCCTTGATTTAAAACAGAATGCATAATTTTGCAGTTCAATTCCCATTCTAATTCCATATGATGATAGTAAAACCTAATTAAGTTTAAAATCATATTCTACACCTCCATTTACCACATTTGGGTAACAATTGCACTGTTTACTCTACACTGCCCCAGAACTTCAGGAAATTCCCCCCCAGAAAGTCATTCAGAACTCACATGGTGCCAACTTAAAAAAAAAAGCTATTAAAAATTAATTTTTGTGTCTCATTAATTTTTAGATGTTACAGAAAAACATGTCACTTTTCCCACTGAAAAGAACTTGCAATGTGATTAGGGAAATAAGACTGAGAAGATCAATAAAGTCAAAAGGATTAGGTCCTAATCATTTTCATAGTTTTACTTGTACTTCTATATAACAAGAGCAAAATACTAATACCAAGTCACATACTACAAGTATTAAATACGCCTGTGAAGAGGTTGTGGAATTTACACTTTGGTCTTGCATTTCCAAAGACAGGGCGGTAATGTTCATCAGTGCATAGTTGGGAATCCTGTGTTTCTCAGAACTTCATCTGTCCTACAGACAAAACATGAGACACGAACTGTCTGAGATCATTTTCAAACTTGGATAAGTCATAGATCCAGTGACCATAAAACCCAGTGCAAGAATTACATACCTTGAGGACCAGTCAGTTGAGAAACCACTCACATAACCAAAAATCAGGAAGAACTTGATATGTCTTCATCACAGTGAAGGAGGATTGGAAGTCAGAGCCAAAGGGAAAGATTTATACGTTTGGTTTGTGGAAAAGTTTTCTAAATTTCATCACAAACTGTCCAATTTATCTTCTGGTATTTATGCTAAAAGTAAATAAAGTAAAGGAAGGCTTTGTTATAGTTTTTCATAAAAAAGACAGTGAAGAATTTTATAACCTCTGATTATGTAGAAATGCTATAAACCGTAAAAATGAGACGGGAAAGGAACAGAGAATGGAAGATACAATAAATGGTACAGTTTTCTCTTATGTTATAATAAGCAATCATTTTATAATCAAGAATCACAAAGAATTGTTAAAAGTATTAATGCAAGATATATATATATATTTATATATATATTTAAGGACATTAAATGATTTTATTAAATAAAGTAATATAGTTGAAGTCATGTAGGCATATTATAAGCATATACTCATATCTGGCTTACTTCTCCTTCTTGGTATGTACAAGGAGTACTGACTGCTTCCTAAGACTAGTTTTATGGTCAAAGGGATATCAGCAGAAATAACTGCTGTCACTTCTGGCTGACATGCTGAATTCCTATTGCTCCGTACTCCCCTCTCCTGCAGAGTGGACATGAAGCATTGTGATGAGAAGTAGGGGCCACAAGATCAAAGCAGCCTAGGATCCTGAGCTGCCATTTGAAGAATAGCTGCTCTGGAGGGAACTTTATGCATTTTGAGAATAACTGCACCAGAGGGTACCCAAGCTGTACGGTACTTTTTGCAAGAAATAAACTTTGTTGTGATAAGTCCCTGAAATGTTGTGTTCTTTTTACTCAGTATAATCTAGTCTTATCTGATTGACCCAAAATAAGTGGTTGGGACATAGTAAAAGAAGAAAGTGTAGATTTAGGTAACAAATATATTGTCTAAAGATTTAAATAACTAAGTATACTGCTAAAAGTAATACCTATGAAGAAAACCTCTGAAAAATGTATAAATTTTCAAAATTGTGAGGAAAAAGCCCCACAAATATGCATAAAAGAAAACAAACACTATTTATAGAGTGACACATTTTTAAAAAGTAGTGGGAAAAAATAAATTATATTTTAACCAAACATGTAAATCATTTAAATAAATATGAATGGGCTTAAATTAGCCATTTAAAGAAAAAAGTTTAATTAGAACCAAGGATAAACCTAGTAATATGCTGAATACAAAAATACAAAAATTACAAAATAACCCAGAAAAGCCAAATATAGAAAATATGGATGTAGCCTGGAGAAGGAAATGGCAACCGACTCCTGTATTCTTGCCTGAAAAATCCCACGGACAGAGAAGCCTGGAGGGCTACAGTCCATGGGGTCACAAAGTCGGACACGACTCAGCGACTAAACACATGGATCTAGCCAGCCCAAGAAAATGCAAAAAAAAGAAAAAAAAATGGGATTAGCAATATTGAATCAAAAACAGAAACACATTTTAATTGAAAACTCTTATTTTTTCCAATTAACTGAAACTAATAAAAATTTAAGACAATTAAATATGCTGACTATAAAATACTATTAATATACACATCATTTTTAAGTTCTGTACTCTAATAATAGAAAATATTCTTTTAAAAATTGCTACGAACTTCCAAATTTGGTCATATTTAGTGTCACAAAACACTTCAATAAACTTTGAAAAGTCAAATTATTGTATACTATATCCTCTGATTTAAGAGAGCACAAAACTATAAAAAGTACACTCTTGCATTGAAAAACAGTATGCATGTGTGTATATATACACATTTAAGGGCTTCCCAGGTGGCTCAATGGGGAAAGAATCTGCCTGCAATGCAGGAAACACAAGACTTGGGTTTGGAAGATCCCCTGGAGGAAGGGCATGGCAACTCCCTCCAGTATTCTTGCCTGGAGAATTCTCCTGTAAAGAAGAGCCTGGAGGGCTACAGTCCATGGGGTCACAAGGAGTAGGACACAACTGATGCAACTTAACACACATACACATATAAACATATATTTAACTTTATTAAGATGTATTTTAAAGAGCAAAAAATCAAACCATTTCAAGTGCACAATTCAATTTTTTTATTGGCAGTTTCAGTGATCACGTAAGTCAGTTTTAGTGTTTTTGCTGCTGCTGCTAAGTCGCTTCAGTTGTGTCTGACTCTCTGCGACCCCATAGACGGCCGCCCACCAGGCCTCCCCATCCCTGGGATTCTCCAGGCAAGAACACTGGAGTGGGTTGCCATTTCCTTCTCCAATGCATGAAAGGGAAAAGTCAAAGTGAAGTCGCTCTGTCGTGTCCGACTCTTCACGACCCCGTGGTCTGCAGCCTACCAGGCTCCTCCGTCCATGGGATTTTCCAGGCAAGAGTACTGGAGTGGGGTGCCATTGCCTTCATCATTAGTGTTTTTACATGTCCCCAAAGATTCCTCATGCTCATGTAAATTTCAACCCCTTTCCCACCCCTATTCCCACCTCTAGTCCCCGACATCCACTTATCTACTTTCTGTCTGTGTAAAGTTGCTTTTGTTGGACATTGTATGTAACTGGAACCATATAACATGTTGTGTCTCTTATGTCTAGATTCTCATACTTAGAATGAGGTATCCTGATATTAATCCATGAGACAGCATGGCCCAGAGTTTCTTCCTTTTTATTGCTGAGTACTATGCCTCTTGAGAAATTTGTATGCAGGACAGGAAGCAACAGTTAGAACTGGACATGGAGCAACAGACTGGTTCCAAATAGGAAAAGGAGTACGTCAAGGCTGTATATTGTCACCCTGCTTATTTAACTTATATGCAGGGTACATCATGAGAAACACTGGATTGGAAGAAACACAAGCTGGAATCAAGACTGCCAGGAGAAATATTAATAACCTCAGATATGCAGATGACACCACTCTTATACCAGAAAGTGAAGAGGAACTAAAAAGCCTCTTAATGAAAGTGAAAAAGCAGAGTGAAAAAGTTGGCTTAAAGCTCAACATTCATAAAATGAAGATCATGGCATCCGGTCCCATCACTTCATGGGAATAGATGAGGAAACAGTGGAAACAGTGTCTTTATTTTTGGGGGCTCCAAAATCACTGCAGATGGTGACTGCAGCCATGAAATTAAAAGACGCTTACTCCTTGGAAGGAAAGTTATGACCAACCTAGATAGCATATTCAAAAGCAGAGACATTACTTTGCCAACAAAGGTCCGTCTAGTCAAGGCTATGGTTTTTCCTGTGGTCATGTATGGATGTGAGAGTTGGACTGTAAAGAAGGCTGAGCACCAAAGAATTGATGCTTTTGAACTGTGATGTTGGAGAAGACTCTTGAGAGTCCCTTGGACTGCAAGGAGATCCAACTAGTCCATTCTGAAGGAGATCAGTCCTGGGATTTCTTTGGAAGGAATGATGCTAAAGCTGAAAGTCCAGTACTTTGGCTACCTCATGCGAAGAGTTGACTCATTGGAAAAGACTCTGATGCTGGGAGGGATTGGGGGCAAGAGGAGAAGGGGACGACAGAGGATGAGATGGCTGGATGGCATCACTGACTCGATGGACGTGAGTCTGAGTGAACTCTGGGAGTTGGTGATGGACAGGGAGGCCTGGCGTGCTGCGATTCATGGGGTCGGAAAGAGTCGGATACGACTGAGTGACTTAACTGAACTGATTCTACTGTATGGATATTCCACACTTTATTTATTCATTTATCAATTGATGGACATTTAGGTTATTTCCATTTTTTAGTTATTGTGAATAATGCTGCTGTGAATATTCATGTGCAAGTCTTTGTGTGGACATGTGTTTTTATATAACCTGGTTATAGACTTAAGTGTGTTAGACTCTACAGTAATTTATAAGAAACTTTCAAACTGCTTTCCAAAGTAGCTGTACCATCTCATTTTCTCCCATAAATTGTATGAAATTTCTCCACATTGTCACCACAGTTAGTTATTGTTAGTCTTATTTTGTGTAGCTGATCTAGTGGATATAAAATATTTCATGTGGTTTTAATTTATATTTCTCTAATTATGAACTTGTACTTATGAATTCTGACATGTTTTTTTCAAGGCCACCAAACGATTAGCTTAATCCTGACACTCTCTATGTGGACATAGCCTGAGATTGCACATGTAAAGGGTTAAGTAATACAAGACTGTCCCCCACCCCACTCAAATGCACAAATTTCAGAGAACGAACGCACGCCGGGTTGTTGCTTGTGCTTCTGACCAAACAGCTATAGATAAGAGGGTCCCGTAACTTTCTCCTTGTGATTTGTCATTCAGTTGTGTCACCCTCTTTATGACCCTTTGGACTGTAGCCCACCAGGCTCCTCTGTCCATGGACTTTTTAAGGCAAGAATACTGGAGTGGGTTGCCATTTCCTTCTCCAGGGGAACTTCCTAACCCAGAGATCGAATGCATACCTCCTGTGTCTCCTGATTTGCATGTAGGCATATTCTTTATTCACTCAGCCTTGGGTTCTGTTAAAATGTTACAGTAGTTCACAGGATTTAGAGAAACATTTTACATACGATTATTTTATAAAAGTATATAGCTTAGGACTTTGTGGGAGGAGTTTCATTGAAAGCTCTCAAAATCCTGTCCTTTTCAGGTGTCTGAGATGGGCTTCATTATATCGGTATGGTTGATTAGCAAGACCTTCTAGAACTAACATCTAATTAAGATGTCCTTTTCATCAGAGGAGACTGGAATGCAAAAGTAGGAGATCAAGACATACCTGGACTAACAGGCAAGTTTGGATTTGGAGTACAAAATGAAGCAGTGCAAAGACTAACAGAGCTTTGCCAAGAGAAAACACTGGTCATAGCAAACACGCTCTTCCAATAACACAAGAGATGACTCTACACATGGACGTCACCAGATGTTCAATACTAAAATCAGATTGATTATATTCTTTGCAGCTGATATATGGTCAGCAAAAATAGTGACTGTGGCCCAGATCATGAACTCCTTATTGCCAAATTTAGACTGAAACTGAAAAAAAGTAGGGAAAACCACTAGACCATTCAGGTGTGATTTAAATCAAATCCCTTATGATGATACAGTGGAAGTGACAAAGAGATTCAAGGGATTAGATCCGATAGTGTACCTGATGAACTATGGACTGAGGTTTATAACATTGTACAGGAGGCAGTGATCGAAACCATCCCCAAGAAATGCAAAAAGCAAAATGGTTATCTGAGGAGGTCTTACAAATAGCTGAGAAATGAAGAGAAGTGAAAGGCAAAAGAGAAAAGGAAAGATATGACCATCTGAATGCAGAGTTCCAAAGAAGGGCAAGGAGAGATAAGAAAGACTTCCTAAGTAATCATTGCAAAGAAATAGAGGAAAACAATAGAATGAGAAAGGATAGAGATCTCTTCTAGAAAATTAGAGATACCAAGGGAATAGTTCATGAAAAGATGGGCACAATAAAGGACAGAAACAGTATAGACCTAACAGAAGCATAAGATATTAAGAAGAGGTGGCAAGAATACACAGAAGAACCATACAAAACAGATCTTCAATTCAGTTCAGTTGTTCAGTCGTGTCCGACTTTTTGCAGCCCCCTGAATTGCAGCACGCCAGCCCTCCCTGTCCGTCACCAACTCCTGGAGTTCACTCAAACTCATGGCCATCGAGTCAGTGATGCCATCCAGCCATCTCATCCTCTGTCGTCCCCTTCTCCTCTTGCCCCCAATCCCTCCCAGCATCAGAGTCTTTTCCAATGAGTCAACTCTTCGCATGAGGTGGCCAAAGTACTGGACTTTCAGCTTTAGCATCATTCCTTCCAAAGAAATCCCAGGACTGATCTCCTTCAGAATGGACTGGTTGGATCTCCTTGCAGTCCAAGGGACTCTCAAGAGTCTTCTCCAACACCACAGTTCAAAAGCATCAATTCTTTGGTGCTCAGCCTTCTTTACAGTCCAACTCTCACATCCATACATGACCACAGGAAAAACCATAGCCTTGACTAGACGGACCTTTGTTGGCAAAGTAATGTCTCTGCTTTTGAATATGCTATCTAGGTTGGTCATAACTTTCCTTCCAAGGAGTAAGCGTCTTTTAATTTCATGGCTGCAGTCACCAACTGCAGTGATTTTGGAGCCCCCAAAAATAAAGTCTGACACTGTTTCCATTGTTTCCTCATCTATTCCCATGAAGTGATGGGACCAAATGCCATGATCTTCATTTTATGAATGTTGAGCTTTAAGCCAACTTTTTCACTCTGCTTTTTCATTTTCATTAAGAGGCTTTTTAGTTCCTCTTCACTTTCTGGGATAAGGGTGGTGTCATCTGCATATCTGAGGTTATTAACATTTCTCCTGGCAGTCTTGATTCCAGCTCGTGCTTCTTCCAGCCCAGTGTTTCTCATGATGTACTCTGCATATAAGTTAAATAAGCAAGGTGACAATATACAGCCTTGATGTACTCCTTTTCCTATTTGGAACCAGTCTGTTGTTCCATGTCCAGTTCTAACTGTTGCTTCCTGACCTGCATATAGGTTTTTCAAGAGGCAGGTCAAGTGGTCTGGTATTCCCATCTCTTTCAGAATTTTCCACAGTTTATTGTGATCCACGCAGTCAAAGGCTTTAAAAAAAAAAGATCTTAATTAAGATCTTTAAATGATCTTAATTAAGTTCATTAAAAAAGATATTAATGATCCGTTAATCATGATGGTGTGAACAGTCACCTAGAGCCAGACTACCTGGAATATGAAGTCAAGTGGGCCTTAGGAAGCATCACTACAAACAAAGGTACTGTAGATGAGGGAATGCAGCTGAGTTATTTCAAATCCTGAAAGATGATGCTGTGAAAATTCTGCACTCAATACAACAGCAAATTGGAAAACTCAGCAGTGGCCACAGGACTGGAAAAGGTCAATTTTCATTCCAATCACAAAAATAATGCCAAAGAATGTTCAAATTACTGCACAATTGCACTCATCTGATACACCAGCAAAATAATGCTCAAAATTTTCCAAGGTAGGCTTCAACAGTACATGAACTGAGAACTCTAGATGTTCAAGCTGCATTTAAAAAGGCAGAGGACCTATATTTTAAATTCCCATCATCTGTTGGATCATAGAAAAAGCAAGAAAGTTCCAGAAAAACATCCACTTCTGCTTCATTGACTATGCTAAAGCCTTTGAGTGTGTGAATATCAAGAAACTGTGGAAAATTCTTCAAGAGATGGGCATACCATACCACCTTACCTGCCTTCTAAGAAAATTGTATGCAGGTCAAGAAGCAACAGTTAGAACTGGACATGGAACAAAAGACAGGTTCCAAATTGGGAAAGGAGTATATCAAGGCTGTGTATTGTCACCCTGCTTATTTAACTTACATGCAGAGTACACTATGTGAAATGCTGGGCTGGATGAAGTACAAGTTGGAATCAAGATTGTCAGCAGAAATATCAATAACCTCAGATATTCAGATGACACCACCCTTATTGCAGAAAGTGAAGAGGAACTAAAGAACCTCTTGATGAAAGTTGAAAGAGGAGAGTGAAAATCTGGCTTAAAACTCAAGATTCAAAAAATGAAAATCATGGCTTCTGGTCCCATCACTTCATGGCAAATAGATGGGCAAACAATGGAAACAGTGACAGACTTTATTTTCTTGAGCTCCAAAATCACTGCAGATGGTGACTTCAGCCATGAAATTAAAAGACGCTTGCTTCTTGGAAGAAAAGTTATGAGCATCTAGACAGCATATTAAAAAACAGAGACATTACTTTGCTGACAACGGTCCATCTAGTCAAAGCTATGATTTTTCTAGTAGTCATTTATCAATGTGAGAGTTGGGCCATAAGGAAAGCTGAGCACTAAAGAATTGATGCTTTTGAACTGTGGTGTTGAAGAAGACTCTTGAGAGTACCTTGGACAACAAGGAGTTCCAACCAGTCCATCCTAAAGGAAATCAGTCCTAAATATTTGTTGGAAGCGCTGATTCTCAAACTGAAGCTCCAATACTTTGACCAGTCAAAAAGCTGACTCCTTGGAAAAGACCCTTTTGCTGGGAAAGATTGAAGGCAGGAGAAGGGGACAACAGAGGATGAGATGGTTGGATGGCATTACTGACTAGATAGACATGAGTTTGAGCAAGGTCCAGGAGTTGGTGATGGACAGGGAGCCCAGGCGTGCTGCAGTCCATGGGGTCGCAAAGAGTCAGACATGACTGTATGACTAAACTGAAATGACTGATGGTTGATTAAGTCATTGCCCTTGGTGATGGAACTCGATTTCCACCCTTTTCCCTTCCCCAGAGGTGAGGGGCTGGTGGGATGGGACTGAAAGACCAACCAACTAAATACAGAATGGTCTCCCTTGGCAACCAGATCTCACCCTCTTTTACCTAGGGGCTCTCCAAAGTCACCTCACTAACATAACAAAAGAAGCCCTTAATGTTTTCCTTGCTTAGGGAACTCTAAAAGTTTTAGAAGCTCTGGGCCAGGAACTGGAGAAAAACCAAATAGGTATTTCTTATTATAAACCACAGGACTACATTATTTGGGTTTCCAGGTGGTGCTAGTGGTAAAGAACCCACCTGCCAATGCAAAATGCTTAAAAAATGCAAGATGGATCCCTGGGTCAAGAAGATCCCCTGGAGGAGGGTTTGGCAAGCCACTCCAGCATTCTTGCCTGGAGAATCCCATGGTCAGACAAGCCAGGCAAGCTATGATCCATAGCGTCTCAAAGAGTGGGACACGACTGTTGTGACTTAGCATGCATGAACGCTGTCCATTTCTACATCTTTGGTAAAATGTCTATTAAAATCTTATGCTCATTATATATATATATATATATATATATATGGCCTTGAATATTATATAGTATGAAAGATAAAGTATTGTGTACACATTACATACAATGTTACATATAGGTATATATTATGTTTAACAATTATATGTAAATAATGCATAGAAAATAATTAAAATCTTTTTTCTCAATTAATGAAATAAAACTAAAGCTTTTGGGGGAGAAAACTGATGACCTAACATATTTAGTTAATGCAAAGCAAAAAAGTGAAAAACAGGTGAGTTAATCATTCAACTCAACAAATTTGAAATTACAAAAATTCACATAAGAAAAACCGAAAAGAAACTATAAATGGGAATGGGGAGGGAGGATGGAGGAGGGTTCAGGATGGGGAACAGATGTATACCTGTGGCGGATTCATTTTGATATTTGGCAAAACTAATACAGTTATGTAAAGTTTAAAAATAAAATAAAATTAAAAAAAAAAAGAAAGACAATCTATAAACAAGGTTAATTGACATGTATTTGTACTTAGCTTTCTAATGTTGTTAATATGAAAAGTTAATTACAAACTATCCAACAATCAATAATGCAGCTTTCTTCAATCTCCTGATTAAAGAAGGTTCTTATATAATTAAAAAAAAAAAGAAACTATAAATATACAGAAATAAATGAATTATGGTAAATAAATTAACAAACAAATGACCTATCTTGGGGGAAAATTAAGAAAATATATGTCATATTCTAAATCAAACAAGGAAAATTGACATCACACGCATATATGACATACACACTAATAACAGAATAATCACAGATATAGGGGATGTTAACTAAATCACAAGAGACTAATTTTCTCCATTCTATGCCTATGCATTTACAAACTTAAATTATATGTGCATGTATATGTGTGTGTGTATGTGTGTGTATGCATCTTTTTTTTAAATTTTTTTTAGGAAAATGTAAAATGCCACCACCAATCACAGAACAGACAGATAGTCTGAACTGAGTAATATGAACTACAAAACAGATTTGCCAAAGCGATATACTAAAAAAAAAAAAAAAAAAAGACTGTTTCCCAGAGCAGTTCATTAAAAAACAGTTAATTCTAAGCTATTTAAAATCCTTTGAAGCACAAAAAGAGCTTCCAAATCTTTTTTACCAAGGTGGAAAAGTATTAACACAGAACAGTGATAAAAAATATATATATAATCTATCTTCTACATAGGCCCCTACACTTTCAAAAAGATGAAGAAAAATAAAGAGAACTCCAAACTAATCTCACCCATGACACCAATTTACAGAAATATTAAATAAAACCTACCAAATATTACCCAGAAGCATGGGTAATATTACCCAGTCTTAATTACCCATTAAGACTGAGACTTATTCCATGTATGTACCTATTCTGTTATCTCCCTGAACTTGACTGCTTTAGCACCAACATCTGCAACCTTACAGCATCTAAACAATATTTGGTAACATTCGATGCTTTTTCATTTGTGCTCACAGACTGCCTAATGTCCAGGTAACTCTTAGATGACTTGAATCATTGTTATTCTTTAGTAAATGACTTCATAGTGGATGACTGATTCTCCATTTCTTCTTTAAAAACTCAGAAATGTCCAAGTGTCCTATTTTCCTTTGCATTCTATCCTACATTTCATCTCAGATTTGTTTTGTATTTGTGTGAAGGGGCAGAGGTTTCCCTGGAGCATAATTAATTGTTAGGGCTTTCATTTGTACACTATTTACTTTAGTAGGCAACTTATTTAACTAATTAGATATATAGCAGTAGTTTTGCATTAAATGCAATGTATACATTGATAGTTATGCATTCAAAATAAACAAAACACCAATATAATATTTAAATGCAACATTTTCAAATTTTAAGAATAAGCAAACCAAAAAGGCCAATTATTAAACTAGTACACCTAGAGTAGTGATTAACAACTTTCTGCATCTCTCTTTTTTTCCCCCTCTCTTATATCAGTCTCTTATGTTTATCCATTTCTCTTTCTATAAAGCTATTATCTAACCATTTCCTTGAAATTCCTTAAAGTTCTACTCTCACAGAAGTCCTAAAAAGGCTTTTAGGATAAGCTGTACATTCAGATTCTTTTCTGAGGGCAATAGACATCATCTGATTATCTTACTAATGGAGGTAAATGTCTATCTTGATTGGGAGAAAAATACCACAGCCTTGTATCAAAGTATATCATGGTATAATAAGAAATGAGTATAATGCATGGCTTTTATCTGCATTTTCTCTTCTTATTGAAAGAAGGAATGAGACTAGAATAGGTGCTGCAGAAGGCCATTAAAAATAAGGTTGTTCGCTCTGGGTCTTGCCTGGACTGGCATAAAGACACTGGGATAAGATGGGAACCAAGGTGTTGGGAAAGCACCTCATTAAAGATAGGCTGCCCAGAGAGAGCAGAAGGAATACTACGGCTTGAGAGCAGGGCAGTAGCAAGTCCAGACATACAGGGATTCATACACCTGAAGTCTGGAATAGTCAAACCAGCTTGAGGCCATCTATCGCCATAGTGGTTAGCAGCTGCAGGGGCTGTTTGAACCCTTGATTCCTGGAGAGAGTACAATACCAGAGTGACTACATCACAGAGCTTCTGACCCTGAGATCCAGTAAGTAAATGTTCATAAAGCAAGGATCAAGAGGTTTGGTTCTCCCTGGGCACTTGGCTCTGAGGGTGAACAGGCATTCATTAGAGAGATAAGGCTCAAGTTTGAGAGATAGGTCTTAAGCATTAGCAAGAGCATATCTGAGGCTTCCTAAAGTAAAACAGCAGGCCACCCACCAGAGTGGAGAGGGCTCAGAGAAGGCACAGCTGTGGCTGTCATAGAACGATTGGACCAAGGAAAATTTTATTATAAATGAGGCTGTCTCTAAGAAAAGCAAAATTTACTGGGTGTGATAGTGTTAAACACTCATCCTTCCTATTCAATATACAATGCAGCTTGTTTTTGACTAAAGACTTGAGTAACATTCTGTTTCTAATATCTCTAAAGAACAAGTATGCAAATTTTAAATTTTATGTTTTAAAAAATTAAAAAAAAACTTGAGAGCTAGGAAGGATTGTCAAGATAATATATTCTATCACATACCCACAAAATCCATTTCCAAATGAGAAATGTGACACTCAAGGAGATTCTATAACTTGCCTAGAGTGATGAGTGGTAGTGAAATAATTAATAATCATATTGCTGATTCCTAGCACAAACAGCTTCATTATGCAATATAGAATGCTGCTAATAGAAAATAAACTTGCTAAATAAAATTTCTACTTTATTCCACTTTTCAAAACATCAACAAAAACAACTAATGGTTTGCTACTTACAGGAACACAGGTTTTTTTGTGTATTTAATAAAAATCCTTATAGATATAACTCATAGGTACTGGCACATTCTATATAGGTGTATAAAAATATATAATGTCACTATACATACACTGCATATATAGAGATATACTATCTAAATATATATCTATCCATCCAGATATATACAGACAGATATATACAGATATATATATATATAGCTTTATATACAAACAAATATATGGATATATATATATATATATGTATATGTACAGTTTTCATTGAAGATGTAATTTCAATTTGTGAAACAGACTTCCCTGGTGTCTCAGAAGGTAAAGCGTCTTGCTTACAATGCGGGACACCTGGGTTCGATCCCTGGGTTGGGAAGATCCTCTGGAGAAGGAAATGGCAACCCACTCCAGTACTCTTGCCTGGAAAATCCCATGGACAGAGGAGCATGGTGGGCTATCAACTGAAGAGTAGAATCTGTGTGTGCTTAGTCACTCAGTGGGTCTGACTTTTTGTGATCCTATGGACTGTAGCCTGCCAGGCTCCTCTCTCCATGGGATTCTCCAGGCAAGAATACTGGAGTGGGTTGCTGTTCCCTTGTCCAGGGGATGTTCCCAACCCATGGATCAAACCTGGATGTCCTATATTGCAGGCAGGTTCTTAATTATCTCAGTCACTAGGGAAGCCCTTTTATTTGCATGTTTTATCACTAAGTTATGTCCGACTCTTCTGTGACCTCATGGAAGCCCACCAGGCTTCTCTGTCCATGAGATTATCCAGGCAAGAATACTAGAGTGGGTTTCCTTGCCCTCCTACAGGGGATCTTCCGGATCCAGAGGTCAAACCAACATTGCTTTATATTTCCTGCATTGGCAAGCAAGTTCTTTACCACCAGCACCACCTGGGAAAGGAAGATAGAAAACACTGCCTCAGAAGGTGCCGTATTGGCATGTGGATTATTTTGAGTGACAGGCAATCAAGATAGAGCAGATTTTAAAAAAAACTTTTTTGCCTTCACCTTAACTACCTAAAATAATTTAAATAAAGGGTCTGTTCTAGGAAGAAACTATCACCAGAGATAACTATGACGAATATGGGTTACATCTGATAAGCTGGGGTTGCTCAGTAGGGTCTGTTCAAACTCCTCTCTTTGTCCCATTGTCTCTGCTTGGCATGGAAAACACTTGTTTGCCAAACATTTGCTCTTTCCATCTTGCTGTGATTTGTCATCATTTGAGGACCTAGACCCCTACCTTCTTCTCCTTAGTTAAGGATGACATACTTGCTTGTGTGCTCAATGTAAGTCTCAATTGCCTGAGTGTCTGAGAACCTCTTATGTCTATGGGAGGTTCCTGTACACATGAAACTTAATTTTGTTTTTCTCCTGTTAATCTGTCTTATGTCAATCTAATTATTAGATGAGTTAAAAAACTATGAAAGTAGAGAAAAAATTTTCCTTCCTGACACAACTTAAAAACTTGAACATAATACAATAAGCGAACATAAGAAGATTCTGACTGATTGGAAAGAAAATGTGGAGCTGACTAAAGGACAATGAGATTTGATGAAAGAAAATACAGTGAGTTTCCTGGCTGTCATTTTCAACTTTTATATAGCCAGGATGAGGCACAGGGGCCTGTAGCCTGGAACTATCAAAAGAGGTAGACAAAACCCCTAAGAGAAACCTGCTCTACTTAGCCAAAGAAGAAGGAAAATGGTAGCTTAACAGAGTAGTAAAATTGTTGACGATACCTACTGTACTCTACCTAAATACCAGTGGAAAATTTTTCCTCTCCCCTTTCTTGGTGTCAGGGCAGCTGAGCACTGAGCCAAAGTTCCACACATTCTCCCCTCATCCATACCAACAGATAGCAACATATGGTGCTCTGATTATCACACCAGATTGTTCTTGTTTGAGCTAAGCAAAGAGCCAAACTTTGACCCTATTAGGCAGCAAAACTGTGGAATAAAGCAGTGCTCGTTGGTGTTACCCAGCACCCTGGCATCTGTGCCAGTATCCGTGAAGCTCAGTGGAATGATGAACCTCCACCCTCACTGTTCTCCGCCTTGCTGTCAGCACTGAGGAAGCACAAAATGGTGTGAGGCAGCACTGAGTGACATTCTGCTTTTGCGCGTAGGACAATATTGGTGGAGATCATAAAGGGCTGAGTTTCTCCCCCTGTCCACCAGTAACAGGGTAGTACAATGCCATGCTCCGCCCGTTCAAGGGCAGTGTCAGCAGAGCCCAGTGAGCATCTGAACCTCCACTTCCACCCTACCTCTACCATCACTAAACAGGGTGACTCTTCACTAAAACAGATTAAATTGTGAATCCAGAATCTCACAACATATCCTAGAAGTCCAAAATACAATCCAAAGTCACACACCAATCCAAGAACCAGAATAATCACAACTTGAAAGATGAAAAATTATCTATAGATGCTAACACTGAGATAATTCAGCTATTAGAATTATCTGACAAGTATTTGAAAAAAGTAATCATCTACTTGCTGCAGTCCACAGGGTTGCAAAAGTTGGATATGACTTAGCAACCGAACAACAGTAATAAATCATCTACTTTTTTCATGAACAATTATGAACTCTTTTAGTAAGTGAAAAAATAGAAAAAGTCCAGGTTGAGATGCATCATGATCAAACTTCTGAAAACTAAAGACAGAAAAAAGCCTAAATACAGCTAAATAGAAATGATCCATTTCCTGTACAGGAACAATGGTTTGAGTGACAGGATATTTCTGATCTGAAGCTATGGCTTCAGAAGGAAGTGCAATTTGTTTTTCAAGAAAAGAAATATCAACCTCAGATTCTATATATAGCAAAAATATTCTTGAGAAATAAATGCACTCTCAGAAGAAAGAAAACTAAGAGAATTTGTCATCAGCCTACTTACCTTTAAAGAATGGTTATAAGAAGTTCTCCAAAGAGAAAGGAAAATAATAACTGTAAACTTTCATTTGTATGTCATAGTTGAATCACATATGGATTTAGCAGCCTAACACAGTTCCATTCCAATGGTAGCTTTTTCAGTGGGATTAATTTTGTTTATGTATGTAAGTACTCAGTTTGTTAGTTGTTCCCATAATAGATACTAGGCAAATGATTGCAAGCCTTTGCCAAGTACTAAGCTAGGTAGCGGGAACACAGTGCATGTTAAAATTGCCCATGTTAGACTTTTATACATGCAGAGAACATAAAATTTCATGGGAGAAAATGGCATTGGACACATAATGAGACATTTTTTAAATTTTACAATTATTTAAGATCCTAATGAAAATATATAAGATCTAGGAGATGGTATGTCAGAGGAGCCTTACTTCATCTAGTGGATCGGGTAGGCGGGGTTTTCTGAGAAGTTGTGATTTAAGATATTTAAAAATGAGGGAGATAATAGGCTTACTGTTGATAGGAGCAAGGAAGGGTGAAGGAAGAGCGTTCAAAATAAAGGGACACCATGCACCAGGGCCTGATGTGGAAAGAAAGGAATTTGGGGACATTCTAAGAACTAAAAGAAAACCAGCACAACTGAGATTTTAGTGTGTAATATGGGGAAATGACATTTTTGAGATAAATGGAGCCTGAGTCACACAGTTCGTTTTAAATTTTAAACTCTATATATGATCAACATGGAGCTGCAGTGTTTTGTTGTTACTACTTGTTTGTTTTTAATTGGGGTATAGTTGCTTTATGATGTTGTGTTAGTTTCTGTAGTACAAAGAAGTGAATTAGCTACATGCATACATATATACCTTCCTCTTGGACCTCCCTGCCCCCTACATCCCATCCAGGTCATCAACGAGCACCATGCGAATCTCTCTGTTCTATACAGTAGGTGCCCACTAGCTATCGGTTTGACATCCGGTCCCATCACTTCCTGGTGACTCAGACAGTAAAGCATCTGCCTACAATGCGGGAGACCTGGATTCAATCCCTGGGTGGGGAAGATCCCCTGGAGAAGGAAATGGCAACCCACTCCAGTATTCTTGCCTGGAAAATCCCATGGACAGAGGAGCCTGGTAGGCTGCAGTCCATGGGGTCGCAAAGAGTTGGACACGACTGAGTGACTTCACTTTCCCATCACTTCATGGCAAATACATGGGGAAACAGTGGAAACAGTGAAAGATTTTATTTTGGGGCTCCAAAATCACTGCAGATGGTGACTGCAGCCATGAAATTAAAAGACGCTTGCTCCTTGGAAGAAAAGCTATGACCAACCTGCTGCTGCTGCTGCTAAGTCGTTTCAGTCGTGTCTGACTCTGTGTGACCCCATAGACGGCAGCCCACCAGGCTCCCCCGTCCCCGGGATTCTCCAGGCAAGAACACTGGAATGGATTTCCATTTCCTTCTCCAATGCATCAAAGTGAAAAGGGAAAGTGAAGTTGCTCAGTCATGTCCTACTCTTCAGGACCCCATGGAATGCAGCCCACCAGTCTCCTCCATCCATGAGATTTTCCAGGCAAGAGTACTGGAGTGGGGTGCCATTGCCTTCTCCGATGACCAACCTAGACAGCATATTAAAAGCAGAGACATTACTTCTCCAGCAAAGATCCATGTAGTCAAGGCTATGTTTTTTGGAGTAGTCATGCATGGGTGTGAGAGTCAGACTATAAAGAAACCTGAGTGCAAAAGAATCGATGCTTTTGAACTGTGGTGTTGGAGAAGGCTCTTGAGAGTCCCTTGGACTGCAAGGAGATCCAACCTGTCCATCCTAAAGGAGATGAGTCTTGGTTGTTCATTGTAAGGACTGATGTTGAAGTTGAAACTCCAATACTTTGGCCACCTGATGCGAAGAGTTGACTCATTGGAAAAGACCCTGATGCTGGAAAGATTGAGGGCAGGAGGAGAAGGGGACGACAGAGTATGAGATGGTTGGATGACATCACGACTCAATGGACATGAGTTTGGGTAAATTCTGGGAGTTGGTGACAGAGAGGGAGGCCTGGCGTGCTGCAGTTCATGGTGTCAGACATGACTGAGAGACTGAACTGAACTGAACTGATGAGGCCAGATGGCATGATCTTAGTTTTCTGAATGTTGAGTTTTAAGACAACTTTTTCACTCTCCTCTTTCACTTTCATTAAGAGGCTTTTTAGGTCTTCTTTGCTTTCTGCCATTAGGGTGGTGTCTTCTGCATATCTGAGGTTTTGATATTTCTCCCAGCAATTTTGATTCCAGCTTGTGCTTCATCCAGTCCAGCCTTTCTCATGATGTACTCTGCATGTAAGTTAAATAAGCAGGGTGACAATATACAGCCTTGACATATCCTTTCCTGATTTGGAACCAGTCCATTGTTCCATGTCCAGTTCTAACTGTTGCTTCTTGACCTACATACAGATTTCTCAGGAGGCAGGTCAGGTTTCTGGCATTCCCATCACTTTAAGAATTTTCCACATAAATCCCAGTTTACACAAGTATTCATGAGCCTTTTACTGATAGGTGAGGAGAAGTAGCATCAGGAGATATACATAAAAATAAACTTTAGGAATATTAAATAAATTAACACAGTACTAGAGAAATTGCCGTTGCAACCACTTGAAAAGGTTAGAATACATAACAATCAATTTGAGCTTGGAAAGCAAATACATTTCTGCTCTTACTCTCCAGACAGGGCTATCTGTGGGCATGGAGCTGATGGAAACATGACTACAATCAGTAAGTGGTGTTATTCAAGCTTGCTTCCCTAGGGCATCATAGGTGGACTTTAAAAAAAATTGTGTAAACCATAGTTGCGTGCATGCATGCTAAGTCCCTTCAGTCACTTCCGACTCTTTGTGATCCTATAGACTGTAGCTTGCCAGGCTGCTCTGTCCATGGGGATTCTCCGGGCAAGAATAGTAGAGTGGATTGCCATGCCCTCCTACAGGGGATCTTTCCAACCCAGAGATTGAACCCTGTGTCTCTTAGGTCTCCTGCATTGGCAGGCGGGCTCTTTACCACTGCCACCACCTGGGAAGCCCAAACCATAGGCACTACCTTAAATTAATGCATTTCCTTGCAGTTATGTGTCAAGGATTATTCTAAGTATAATTTTATTGACTTCATTTAACTAAGAAAATTAGAAGCATACTAGCAAAAGTCCTGTAGATAAGGTGTTGAAAAAGGAATGATTGATTGAAATGTTCTCCAGAAAATGGGCAATAAATTGATAAGGAAGATAGAAGTCACTTGGAATATTTGTTGTCAGTAGCTGCCCCTGTCACAAAGAGAGGAAACTGATGATAACTGCTATCCTTGGGAATCACTAAGAACTAAGAATCACCCTGTCATCCACCTGTGTTTCCTGAAAGAAAGAAGAGGCTTTGAAAAGCACTAACAGGAACCAATGGTTTGATCATAATGCTTTTGCATTCAAAACACTGCTACATAATATATGATATTTGTTTTTCTCTTCCTGACTTATTTCACTCTGTATGACAGACTCTAGTGGAAATCTAGAAAAATGGTACTGATGAATCTATTTTCAGGGCAGGAATAGAGATACAGATGTAGAGAATGGACATGTAGATGCAGGGTGGGAGGGGTTGAATTGAGAGATTGGGACTGATTTATGTGCACTGCCATGAAGAATTGATGCTTTTGAACTGTAGTGTTGGAGAAGACTCTTGAGAGTCCCTTGGACTGCAAGGATCCAAACAGTCCATCCTAAAGGAGATCAGCCCTGAATATTCATTGGATGGACTGATGTTGAAGCTGAAACTTGAATACTTCGGCCACCTGATGTGAAGAACTGACTCATTTGAAAAGACCCTGATGCTGGGAAAGATTGAGGGCAGGAGGAGAAGGGGACGTCAGAGGATGAGATGGTTGGATGGCATCACCAGATCGATGGACATTCAGTTCAGTTCAGTTCAGTTGCTCAGTTGTGTCCGACTCTTTGCGACCCCATGAATCACAGCACACCAGGCCTCCCTGTCCATCACCAACTCCCGGAGTTCACTCAGACTCATGTCCATTGAGTCAGTGATGCCATCCAGCCATCTCATCCTCTGTCGTCCCCTTCTCCTCCTGCCCCCAATCCCTCCCAGCATCAGAGTCTTTTCCAATGAGTCAACTCTTTGCATGAGGTGGCCAAAGTACAAGAGTTTCAGCTTTAGCATCATTCCTTCCAAAGTAATCCCAGGGCTGATCTCCTTCAGAATGGACTGGTTAGATCTCCTTGCAGTCCAAGGGACTCTCAAGAGTCTTCTCCAACACCACAGTTCAAAAGCATCAATTCTTCAGTGCTCAGCCTTCTTCACAGTCCAACTCTCACAGCCATACATGACCACTGGAAAAACCATAGCCTTGACCAGACAGACCTTTGTTGGCAAAGTAATGTCTCTGCTTTTCAATATGCTATCTAGGTTGGTTGCAACTTTCCTTCCAAGGAGCAATGGACATGAGTTTGAGTAAACTCCAGGAGTTGGTGATGGACAGGGAGGCCTGGCATGCTGCCATCCATGGGGTCGCAAAGAGTCGGACATGATTGAGTGACTAAATTGAACTGAACTGAACTAAATGAAGACTTCTGTGTATATCCCATAGTTGTACATGGCAGAGAGGCAAACTCAACTTAATAGAAACAACCAAAAAAGTTCATGAACCAATCTGTGAAACAACAAGATGTTTATTTTTGCTTGGTTGTAAATAATATTAGTTTATCCAAGAATTCTTTATCAAGAGAGTAGGGTAGGCAGATCACTGAAATGTCACCTACTGGCCACAGTTAAAAGAGAAGCTAGTTGCTGGCACCTATTCCTTTGTGGATATTCTGCCCTTTTCATATCTTAATCTCATTCTCACTGACACAAATTCTTTTCCTTTCAGGATCCCATCATAGCTGTACTCATGTACTTGCATAGAATCTTTCCCCCTCTCTTCTAGCCAATACCATAGCCTCTATGTTTTTATATCTGACTTGACAACCAAATTCTGACCTGATGGTTTTATTTGTCTGTACCAACTGTGGTATAAGAGTGGTATAAAAATCTGCTTGCCAGTGACAAAGATGTGAGAGATGGGGGTTCAGTTCTTGGGTTTGGAAGATCCCCTGGAGGAGGAAATGGCCACCCACTCCAGTACCCTTGTCTGGGAAATTCCATGGACAGAGGAGCCTGGCAAGCTGCAGCCCATGGAGCAGCAAAGAGTTGGGCATGACTTAACAACTGAGCACACACACATATATTCCTTAATATTTGCCCTCTAGATTAAATCATGTAGGGTTAACATTTACTAACCAGAGTTATACTGCCAACTCTGAGAAAAAGCACCAGACTCTTCCATTTGAAAATAAGCAAAAAATAATAATGGTGCATTGTTCTGTTAAAGGTAATTTTTTTTATTGAATTATGACTTATTTCTTAACCTAACATCACACTGTTTTTAAAAATTCCATAGACTTCCTTTGATATATTTATTTTATATTATAAAAATATATCAAGGAGATACTTAAACACATTATTGTGGGGAGATCTTTCGAAAGATACTGATATAAGAAGCTAAGGAGAAAGTCGCTTTTCAGAAATGAGATTTAAAAATAGAGTAATTTTTATACATGGTGGCTCTATAATAATTTTTAAACTCTTTAGTTCAAATGAAATTTTAATGTAAAATATCACTATATGATAATATTAACAGACTTTTATTATGTGCCTACAGTGTCAGAAATGTACCAGATATATTACTATTTTTCTTTTTTTATCTTAGCATCTCTATGATATAGATATTATAGTTTCACTTTAAGGTGAGCAAGCTGGGATTCAGGTAGGCTTAATGGCTTAATTAAGTTTACATGTTAATAAGTAGTGAAGCTTTGATGGAAACAAGTCTGATTGGAAACTCTGTTCTGGATTCCAGTTCAATATCATGATATATTGATTTTGGCTACTTTTAAATTACAATTAAAATAAAAAAAAACAACACTGAGACAGAAATTTCAGTGAGAATCAGTATAGCTCTGACAGTCACATACCCTGTATTTAAATAACAAAGACAATTTTTTGAAAACACATGAAGACTATCACTTTTGTATCGCTAAACAAGACTGGCTATGAGGTTTGTTTTTTTTTCCCCTAAATTTTGCTTTTAAAAGACTTATATGTTCTTTGTGATAAATATAATCTTCATGGTTATTCCTCAGAATTAGACATTTATTTTCACAAATTCATTGTATGCTTATGAGAGAATATTATAGGTTATAAGTCTAACTACAATTACTCACTACCTGTTCATTTTCCAGATTTTGGAAACTATGAGTTATTTATTGCATAATTTTTATTACATAAAATTCCAAATTAGTGAATTTATCAGTTTATATAATACTGTCTCTTTGTGGATATTATCCTCCCTATGTAGTGATTGGGGGTACATTTACCAGGTCACTATCACATTTATTGTTGCTGCTGAAGACTTCAGTTCACTCCAACAGGTCTTTGACAATTTCCATGTGCCAAAACCAAAGCAAGGGCTGCTGAATGAAAAACAACATATTTCCTACCCTCAGTAAAGGCCTAATTCTAGTACACTGGCTCAGATGGTAAAGAATTTGCCTCCATTGCAGGAGACCTGGGTTCTGTCCATGGGTTGGGAAGACCCCTGGAGGAGGGCATGCAACCCACTCCAGTATTTTTGCCTGGAGAATCCCCATGGACAGAGGAGCCTGGAATGGGTTACAGTCCATGGGGGTCACAAAGAGTCAGACATGACTGAGTGACTCAGCACAGCACAGTACACTGTCAAATCAGATCAGATCAGCCACTCAGTCGTATCCGACTCTTTGCGACCCCATGAATCGCAGCACGCCAGGCTTCCCTGTCCATCACCAACTCCCGGAGTTCACTCAGACTCACTTCCATCGAGTCAGTGATGCCATCCAGCCATCTCATCCTCTGTCGTCCCCTTCTCCTCTTGCCCCCAATCCCTCCCAGCACAAGACTCTTTTCCGATGAGTAAACTCCTCACATGAGGTGGCCAAAGTACTGGAGTTTCAGCTTTAGCATCATTCCTTCCAAAGAAATCCCAGGGCTGATCTCCTTCAGAATGGACTAGTTGGATCTCCTTGCAGTCCAAGGGACTCTCAAGAGTCTTCTCCAACACCACAGTTCAAAAGCATCAATTCTTCGGCGCTCAGCCTTCTTCACAGTCCAACTCTCACATCCATACATGACCACAGGAAAAAACATAGCCTTGACTAGATGAACATTTTTTGACAAAGTAATGTCTCTGCTTTTGAATATGCTATCTAGGTTGGTCATAACTTTCCTTTCAAGGAGTAAGTGTCTTTTAATTTCATGGCTGCAGTCACCATCTGCAGTGATTTTGGAGCCCAGAAAAATAAAGTCTGACACTGTTTCCACTGTTTCCCCATCTATTTCCCATGGAGTGATGGGACCAGATGCCATGATCTTCGTTTTCTGAATGTTGAGCTTTAAGCCAACTTTTTCACTCTCCACTTTCACTTTCATCAAGAGGCTTTTTAGTTCCTCTTCACTTTCTGCCATAAGGGTGGTGTCATCTGCATATCTGAGGTTATTGATATTTCTCCTGGCAATCTTGATTCCAGCTTGTGTTTCTTCCAGTCCAGTGTTTCTCATGATGTACTCTGCATATAGGTTAAATAAACAGGGTGACAATATACAGCCTTGAAGTACTCCTTTTCCTATTTGGAACCAGTCTGTTGTTCCATGTCCAGTTCTAACTGTTGCTTCCTGACCTGCATACAAATTTCTCAAGAGGCAGGTCAGGTGGTCTGGTATTCCCATCTCTTTCAGAATTTTCCACAGTTTCTTGTGATCCACACAGTCAAAGGCTTTGGCATAGTCAATAAAGCAGAAATAGATGCTTTTCTGGAACTCTCTTGCTTTTTCCATGATCCAGCGGATGTTGGCAATTTGGTCTCTGGTTCCTCTGCCTTTTCTAAAACCAGCTTGAACATCAGGAAGTTCACAGTTCACATATTGCAGAAGCCTGGCTTGGAGAATTTTGAGCATTACTTTACTAGCGTGTGAGATGAGTGCAATTGTGCGGTAGTTTGAGCATTCTTTGGCATTGCCTTTCTTTGGGATTGGAATGAAAACTGACCTTTTCCAGTCCTGTGGCCACTGCTGAGTTTTCCAAATGCTGGCATATTGAGTGCAGCACTTTCACAGCATCATCTTTCAGGATTTGGAATAGCTTAACTGGAATTCTATCACCTCCACTAACTTTGTTCGTAGTGATGCTTTCTAAGGCTTTCACATTCCAGGATGTCTGGTTCTAGGTCAGTGATCACACCATTGTGATTATCTGGGTCGTGAAGATCTTTTTTGTACAGTTCTTCTGTGTATTCTTGCCATCTCTTCTTAATATCTTCTGCGTCTGTTAAGTCCATACCATTTCTGTCCTTTATTGAGCCCATCTTTGCATGAAATGTTCCTTTGGTATCTCTGATTTTCTTGAAGAGATCTCTAGTCTTTCCCATTCTGTTGTTTTCCTCTATTTCTTTGCACTGATCGCTGAAGAAGGCTTTCTTATCTCTTCTAGGTATCCTTTGGAACTCTGCATTCAGATGTTTATATCTTTCCTTTTCTCCTTTGCTTTTTGCTTCTCTTCTTTTCACAGCTATTTGTAAGGCCTCCCCAGAAAGCCATTTTGCTTTTTTGCATTTCTTTTCCATGGGGATGGTCTTGATCCCTGTCTCCTGTACAATGTCATGAACCTCATTCCATAGCTCATCAGGCACTCTATCTCTCAGATCTAGGCCCTTAAATCTATTTCTCACTTCCACTGTATAATCATAAGGGATTTGATTTAGGTCATGCTGAATGGTCTAGTAATGATAGGACACTGAAAGAGAAACTCCCCAGGTCAGTAGGTACCCAATATGCTACTGGAGATCAGTGGAGAAATAACTCCAGAAAGAATGAAGGCATGGAGCCAAAGCAAAAACAATACCCAGCTGTGGATGTGACTGGTGATAGAAGCAAGGTCCGATGCTGTAAAGAGCAATATTGCATAGGAACCTGGAATGTCAGGTCCATGAATCAAGGCAAATTGGATGTGGTCAAACAAGAGATGGCAAGAGTGAATGTCAACATTCTAGGAATCAGTGAACTGAAATGGACTGGAATGGGTGAATTTAACTCAGATGACCATTATATCTACTACTGCGGGCAGGAATCCCTCAGAAGAAATGGAGTAGCCATCATGGTCAACAAAAGAGTCCGAAATGCAGGACTTTTTGATGCAATCTCAAAAACAACAGAATGATCTCTGTTCGTTTCCAAGGCAAACCATTCAATATCACAGTAATCCAAGTCTATGCCCCAACCAGTAATGCTGAAGAAGATGAAGTTGAATGGTTCTAAGAAGACCTACAAGACCTTTTAGGACTAACACCCAAAAAAGATGTCCTTTTCATTATAGGGGACTGGAATGAAAAAGTAGGAAGTCAAGAAACACCTGGAGTGACAGGCAAATTTGGCCTTGGAATACGGAATGAAGCAGGGCAAAGACTAATAGAGTTTTGCCAAGAAAATGCACTGGTCATAACAAACACCCTCTTTCAACAACACAAGAGAAGACTCTATACATGGACATCACCAGATGGTCAACATCGAAATCAGATTGATTATATTCTTTGCAGCCAAAGATGGAGAAGCTCTATACAGTCAGCAAAAACAAGACCAGGAGCTGACTATGGCTCAGACCATGATCTCCTTATTGCCAAATTCAGACTTAAATTCAGTACACTGTATAGAGTAGCAATTACAGAAGTTCATTTTTGAATTTCAAAAATGATTTTTAAGCTCCTAATAATGTAACTGGCTAGAATTAGAATTTTCAGATTTTATTACACATTAAGCAGCAGCAATTTTCAGTTAGGGCCCTTTGTAAAATGAGATTTAGAGAAAATACTGACTCTGCTCTGTACTTACCTCACTGGGTACTCTCTGCCTACAGCCTCATAGCTATTGATTTTAACTTATAATCTTCGATGTCTTGCAGTCTAGCATTCCACCACAGGATTTTTTACTAACTGCCTATAGACTACTTTTTCTGATTCTACTTTGTGAAACACAGTGCCAACTGCTGTCAGGGTCATATCCCCAGTTCTTCAGGACTTTGAATTATTCTGTTATTCTTAAGCATGTTTCTATCTTTACTTATCTTCTGACCAACCTCCTAGTTACATTATGGTCAAACTAAATATTCGTAGCTAATGGTGTTATCTAGCTTTTGATAAGGATTGTATTTCTGGTTTCAAGGAAATCCTCCACCATGCAAATAGGAAAAATATAGCCCCATTAAAAAACAAGAAACAGAGAGATTTATTTTCTATTGCTAAGTGGAGATTATAGTTACTATTCAAAATAAGTACATGGCAGAGCTCAAATCACAATGCCAAAATTTTAGAGAGGACTCCTTTAGTTACATGATTGATAATAGATTTGTGATGTATGTTGGGAACAATGTTATAATTCTCAATGTTATATTATAATTATTAAAATATAAACATATTTTAATTAAAAATCATTTTGTTAATCGATTAATGGGTATCATGAAACTGATCTCTCAAGAAAAATAATAGCATGGTATAGTAGAAAGTGAAAGTGGAGAGTGAAAAAGTTGGCTTAAAGCTCAACATTCAGAAAATGAAGATCATGGCATCCGGTCCCATCACTTCATGGGAAATAGATGGGGAAACAGTGGAAACAGTGTCAGACTTTATTTTCTGGGCTCCAAAATCACTGCAGATGGTGACTGCAGCCATGAAATTAAAAGACACTTACTCCTTGAAAGGAAAGTTATGACCAACCTAGATAGCATATTCAAAAGCAGAGACATTACTTTGCCAACAAAGGTCCATCTAGTCAAGGCTATGGTTTTTCCTGTGGTCATGTATGGATGTGAGAGTTGGACTGTGAAGAAAGCTGAGCACCAAAGAATTGATGCTTTTGAACTGTGGTGTTGGAGAAGACTCTTGAGAGTCCCTTGGACTGCAAGGAGATCCAACCAGTCCATTCTGAAGGAGATCAGCCCTGGGATTTCTTTGGAAGGACTGATGCTAAAGCTGAAACTCCAGTACTTTGGCCACTTCATGCGAAGAGCTGACTCATCGGAAAAGACTCTGATGCTGGGAGGGATTGGGGGCAGGAGGAGGAGGGGACGACAGAGGATGAGATGGCTGGATGGCATCACTGACTCGATGGACGTGAGTCTGAGTGAACTCCGGGAGTTGGTGATGGACAGGGAGGCCTGGCGTGCTGCGATTCATGGGGTCGCAAAGAGTCGGACACGACTGAGTGACTGATCTGATCTGATAGTAGAAAGACGAAGGGATTTGAAGTTTAGTTTCTAAAATGGAGTGATAATACTTTACAAATTTACAAGAAGGACAAAATAAGAAAGTCATATGAAACACTTTTATAAAATTCTATCATAGTTTTAACTCAGATAACTATCTGGTAATTAATTGTAAAAATAAGACATCAAATTGACTAAACATATTGGAATGATTCTTACGAGAGGAGAAATGTCTCAATTACACAAAACAAGTGTGTAGAAGTCCTACTTATAGATAGCTCCTTGACTCCCTAAGATGTCTAAACAGTAGATATGAAACCAGCTCTGAGATAATTGGTTTCGCTTTTATATTGCTCAGTTTCTACATTTACATTAGCTGTACTAACAAAGAGGCAGGCTTGTTTACTTTTTCAAAGTAGACCTATAATAATGTTTAGAGAATACAATGGACAGAATATATCTCATATCATGCACATTAATTTCTCATTTTAAACACAATTTTTAAATGCAATAAAAAC
Organism: Bubalus bubalis; assembly: GCF_019923935.1. Classification (NCBI taxonomy): domain Eukaryota; kingdom Metazoa; phylum Chordata; class Mammalia; order Artiodactyla; family Bovidae; genus Bubalus; species Bubalus bubalis. The sequence goes on along the minus strand of NC_059171.1, from coordinate 41,516,519 downwards.
AACTATGTTTAAGAATGTGAGCCGATCACAGAGGAAGAGAAAACTGAAAGGGCTGATATACTTGACCAATATACTTGTATCCGGGGTCACATGTGGGGGAGAAAGCGGTTCTTACCATTGAAAAGCTACAAAAGACCTTGTAGTCACTGCATTTGGATGTAATAGCTAACCAACAGAAACACAAAGTGGAACTTGCTCAGCTAGAACAGCAGATAACACAGCTTGAAAGCGACTTTACAGCTGCCAGGAAACTTTGTAGTTAAAAAGATCAGCTACACCCTTGAGATTGTGAGACATGGGGAAGCAGGTATCTGTTAAAAAAATCACATTGCTATTGATAAGGAGAGGGAACTGGAAACATACTACTTTGTTCATTTTTTCTGAATTATTGAGAAGTATCTATTTTGCCATAAATTTTGTGAATCCATCTTTCTCTTGTTGTTTGTCTCTAAATTCAATATATACCGCAAGTGCTGGTAATAGAAATGCCATCAGGTTTCATTTAGATAGAGATTAAAATGAAATAAAAATGCAGTATTTATTAACTTATGCCTGAAGATGGCTTGAAGATAAATCTGCCAAAACTGTAAGTGTAAATCCTTCCCTATTCTCTTTGTATTTCAGAGGCAAAGCAAACGACACATTTGTCCTATTGGGAAAATGACACGTGTCTGACAGGTGAAATTAACACCATCTATCCAATTCAATTGACTAAGCGCTTATTGTATAGAGAGCTAAATATAGGACTCTGGGCTAGATGCTGGCAACACACAGATAGGCAAATAGGGCAAAGTCCTGATCTACATGGAGCTTATTTCCTGATGGGAGTTCATTGAGTGGACTACTGTGTGATACACAGGCTGCTATTATGTTCATTAAAAAGTATGCAAGTTCACTTTACTAAGTATGCAATTTTTATTATTCATTAAGAGTAGGTTTCCTTTTTTAAAAATTAGCATGAAAATCAATTATCTGAAATCTAATCAACAAATATGTAATCTCTACATTTCAGAATTTTTCAATTTCTAAATTTTAAGCATATATGCATAAAACATGGATAAACGAGTTCTACTTCCTAGTTCTTTTAAAGCTAGTGTTACTATATAACTTTTATAATGCAGTGTTTTGGGGTTTTTGTTTTTTTTAATCTGGATATCTGCACAGCCTGCTCAGAATAAGGATATGGAAGAAATGGCCACTGAGAGATCTAGGACTTTGAAATTTCCCATAGAAAACAAACAAAACAATATAATTCTTACATTTGTAACAACTGTTGAAGTGCTTCATTATGTTGAATTATTTAAAGACTATTAGCTATAGTAATACCAAATCATTCTTGCATTGAACTTACAATTTAACAGTTGGTTAGGGAAAAGCCATGTAGAATCGAATAGACCTAACCCACACCTTTTATTAATAATAACAGAAGTAATAGAACAATGAAATACATATCCATACGAAAATATCATATGCCATTTACTAAGTTTTGTACACCTGAGAAAATGTTAATATAATAATTGTTATGTTAAAAATATAGCCAAACGTGTGTAGGTTTTAAGCTGTCTAGTGTAATTCTACATTCTCAGTGAATAATGTTTAACATTTGAACCAAAAACAGTTTGGCATGAATAATTAAAGGCTTAAGTTAAATACATAGACAGTCATTTAAATTTAGATCTGCAATAACATTTACTATTATTCTCCAAGGTTTTGACTGCTTGACAGAAACAAAGTACTCTGGGATTAATTTCAAGAAATGGTGCCAACTGTGCCGCAATTTGCTGTAATTAAGACATGAAAGAGCACTAAATATTCAGATTAAAAGAAGCATGATGGAGCATGATAGAAAGTCAAGGTGTGGCAGAGAGCCAAAAAAAAAAAAAAAAAAGACAGAGCCAGGAATACCATATTGATGGATATGAAAACAATACCAGTAAAGGTTGGTGAATTTTCGTTTAAGGAAGCACATGATTTTCATCTTAGATTACTTTTTATGCCTTTCTTCACTCAAATTTAAAGCTGAGACCTGGTGTGTTAGGAAGATAATAAAATTGAAAAAGAAAGTGACAAACATTGTGTTCTTCTACAGCTAATTAGTTTAAGTGATGTGGAGAAGTCATTAGGAGGGTATCATAATTATCTTTATAGTGAAGGAATTTCCCTGTGTGTTACATTAGTGTAGTTTGCTTTAGAGCTAAATGAAAAAGCCATATAGGTGTTAACTACAAGAAATTAAATACACTTTCTGTGTTCATTAAATTCTTCTTTATAGTTTAAAGAGAAAGAATTCATTTTGATCTAACAAGTCTCCTTTTTAATTCCCTAAGAATCGTGGGAAATATTATTCTTTAGTCTTGGAATGTTTATGTATTAACACTTCATTTAGGATAATGATGGGTGAATCTTCTCCCCAACTGATTTTTTACATTTTTTTTTTCCTTTTCTTTTCCTTGTTTGGAAGTCCCTTTAAGGTTTTGATCCTAGAAAAGAAGTAGATACTTGACCCAGTTGCTAATGAGGGGTTGAATAATCTCTAGTATCCTATAGCTCAAAATAGCAGGATGGCAGTGTAAAAAGTCCATCATAAAAGGCAATACGTAAAAAAAAAATAGGACTTTGTAAGAAAGTCAGAAGCTGGTCTCCTGCAAGCTCACGAAGCCATCAAAGTCAAAGTGGGTGATGGGGAGGTGCCTGGACAGTGTGGTCAAGAAACTGAAAGAAAATCCAGAATCTACAAGGAGGGAAGTCTTAGCAAGATCAATCTTCCTCGTCAGAGCAGGTCTGTAGCAGCCACGTGGGGACATGCAGAGTCTGCAGAGAGCAGGGCTTTGTGAGAGAAACCAATGTACCCCAAATTGTGAGCTTCACCAGAATGGAAATCTGTTCAGCCTGACAAAAGAGAATTTCCTGTTCCAGGTATATGATTAAGGCTCAAAATAGAAAATGTGGATCTTTTCAGGCTTTGAAGAAGATGCTGCGAAGAGTCAGCATCTTCTGGAGAGCCATAAAAATAAAACTGAGTTGTTTCCATACACAGAAATCTTTGCAGAAAATGTATAATGTCTTTTGAATACAGACTTTTTATCTTAGCTTTTCCCCTTGATGTTGCAAAAATCTTCATTTGGGAATACAAAGCTTGAAATAAAGGTTTTATTATATAGTACTCTGAAGCAGTTCAAATTGATATTCTGTCTAGAATCTTACTATTCTAACAACAAAAAAAAGTAGTTGAAAAGACATCAAAGAATTTCATAGGCACTAGTATTTACATAACTTAGATAAGATAGAAATAAGATAATTTATTTTGTAGCAAAAATAAATCATTGGTATTACTTGTAATCTATGACACATAATATTCACACAACATTGAATCTCTGTAGTTAAAAGTCTATATGTTTGCTAGGTGTTTTGTTTCCATATAAGTAAATAGTATGAAGCTATGAGAATTATTATTGTTATTATTACCTGTGAGCTGTTGTTTAACTAAAGTTTGTGGTGTAATACTTTTATGAACTAGAATATGAATGAAGTCATCGGGTACATAATGGACACTCATCATCAACCCCTTAATTTTTCCTTCTACTATTCACAACGTTTCCAAATACATGTTTCTGGATAAAACCCCCTAGAGGTCTCCTGCAAATTCTTTTTCAATACAACCAGATCATTGCAGATAATTGTATTACACAGTGTATCGATCCAAAATCGTTGTGCACCGGAAACATCTGAAAAAACATGATTATAGCTTTCTGTTTATTGTTCGTACATCATATAAGCAGGCTTTTGTGTGAATCACCTGTAAAAAAGGCAAGGTGGAAACATCAGAGAAATTACCTCTTTACAAGAATCTATTGATCACTTTAAATCAAAGAAGTATGTTTGACATAAGATTACCTGCCAGTTTGAACATTAGGTACACTATGTTATAGCCTGGGGCAGTTGTAAGTCTGACAAAGGGATTGTAAATAAAGCATGCAGCTGCGAGTGCCTCTGGCTTGGGATCAACTCCAGCTCAAGTCCAAGGCATAGGTAAACTTAAAATAATTTACCCCTTTTTAACCAGCATATAATGAATTAGAATAGACTCTTAGGAGAACCGTGAGGCATAAATCTCTTAGTCATTTTGAAATGGCAAACTTCATAGAAAATTCACAACATACATAGTTGATAAAAGGTCTTTTTTGCACATATGCCACAAGTTGACTCTAGTAGTCTAGAAGTCAATCTATTGATACAAATAGGTTCTTCAAACAAGAAACTTCCTGAAAACAATGTTATATCTACAATATTTTGTACATAGCTTGATTGCTCAAAATCATGGCCATCAACCTCTCAATTTCAATATCAGAAAATTCTCCTTAAAATTATCTAAAAAGTTTTGGTGCAGTTTTTTTTTTTTTTTTTTTTTGATAAGAAATATGTATATTGTAAAAGGTGAAAAAGTGTATAAAATGAAATATCATACTTTATTTATGGAACTACATGTACAATGTTAAAAATCTATCACTATAAAAATATTGATTATTTTCACTTGATAACTTGTTTATAGTTTTTTATTGGTCAAGATCAAGGAAAGCTAAAGTGCATTTATATATATTTTAAGCTTGATGGATTTTTTTAAAATTTTGAAATCAAGCTTGTAAGTTCTTTATTGGATTTTTTTCCCCATTCTTAACATATGTTGAAATTATTAAACATTTAGCTCATTTGTTCAGAGAGATTTCAAGGTATTTGACATTTAATAAAGATGAGCTCTGGGTGATGCATTCTTCCTTGTTAAATATTTAGTTGTTTGTGTTAGCTCTGTGGTTTCCTGAGGCACAAATTTAAACTGTTAATATAGAGCAGGTTTAAGCTATAAAAATAGTAGATGCCATAGTTTCTTCTGTGGTAAACTGGTCATTTTGAATATTTGCAAGAAAACAAAGCAAATGTGTGTATATATTTATTAAAATATAAGCACACCGTTGTTTATATATAATCTAGAATCTTAAAAAAATCTATAAATGAGAAACCAAGAATCAGATATTCTTAGATCTAATTTATAAAGGAAACATCATTCAACTTCAAAGATGAGTGATAAATGCAGAATATTTATATGAGTTTCTTCTTTATGAGGTTGACTGTAAAAGATACCTCTGATGTAAGACTGTAATACCGTGGTTTCCAACTTTATTGAAGCTTAAAATAAACACCATTTTTGGACATAACATGAGAATCATTAAAAGGGAAGATGCTCTTTTTATAAAAATCTGATCTTTTCTATTTCCATTTCTATTTTTATTGATTTGGAGATACTAAAAAGCATTTCTTTTTTCTTCTTCAGTTGGACTGCAAGACTGAAATTGCTAATTTTCATAAAATATCATGATCTTTAATGCAATGGATTATAAATCCAGTTATATTTAAGAATACTTCTAAAATGATACTTTTAAAATAAAGCAAATAAACAAATCTAAACATATGATTAAAAATAAAATTTAAAACCTGATAACATTTGCAATTGATGATATGTATTTAAGCCAGTTGAAAAGAAAAAAAAAAAACCAGATAAACATTTTTATAAAGGGGGGATAGTCAAATAAAATATGCAGATATATATCTCTAAGAATATAGTCAACAAAGAACAAAGGAAAAATGTCTTTGTCTTAAATCACTTATTTTTTGAGAGCTTGAAGCATACCGCCTGTCTGCTTTGGTCTAATGAAAGAGTGCCATCTATTGGATGACCTTGAAAAAGTGTTTAAATTTCATAAATATTATACATGAAAATAAATCAGTGGAGAGTCATCATTTTGGCATAATTTATAATGTGTCTGTCTTTGTCTATGTGAATATATACACATATACCCAAGGCCTATGCTATAGAAAGAACAAGAGTACTATACATTAATGTTATTTTATAATACACTTACATTGTAGCAAAGGTCTTACAAATTATCTTGGGGAGTTGTCTGATGAAGACATTTAAGCTTTTCATTCAAATGTTTTATAAATTCAAGATTACTGACAAGCAGCTTGTATTTCTTCATACATACCTTTGTTTACTTGTGCAAATGTGAATACATGAATTTGTATTTGGACAAGAAGGATCTGTTTAAATCTTTCTCAAAGTTGCATTGCATAAAATTTAAACCAAAAACAAAAGAAAAAAAAAAACAGATTAGCTTGGTTTTTTAAAAGGCAATGGTCTTGTTTTATCTTTCAGCCCAAGAACTTGCCAGTCAAGATGAAAAACTTCTTCTAATGGAATCCAGCTTTAAGGCTACTCAAGAGCAGCTAACTGAGCAAATAGCAGAAACAGTTCGCCAAGAACAGAACAGTAGAAAACCCCAGGCAGAGCCGAAGACAGTGACAGAAGGGATTATTGCTTCTGAAGAAGAAAAAAATGATTACAAGTGAGTTGTTTTTCAGTTTTTCAGAAAGTTTTACTTTAGAAAGTGAAATCAAGTCAGTCCTTTTGACTTCAGTTGCTAAATGTTTAATTCTCTCTGCTTGCAAAAGGTTATGTGTAAATATTCTAGCTTGTTCAATATATTGTTCTTTCCAAAATAGATAAACTTTCAGTCTGCAACATTTCTTAACTGAAATGGCACATGTTGAAAACGGTAACTGTCTTATTCCAGATTCTGAATAATGATGTGGCAGTCAACTTTCTTGTTAACTATCAAGAAATGTTGAAGGTAGGATTCAAGGGAAAGAGTACACTGTGTTTCTGTAGCACCTATCTGCCAATGGCATTCTCATCTTTCTCCTTTCAGAGTCCAAAGGTTACATATGGCTCTTGTTGCTTTTCTTTTTTGTTAAAGTAGCAGCTCTAAGCAAGACACTATTAAATTGGGAGACATTGAGAGTGGAAAATTTTTGATCAGACCATTGAGGCATGTAAGAAACTATGAAGAAAAGTAATAAAGACTTACGTTGTTCTGAAACATTCATGAAAACTGTCCTTAGTGAAGCCTCTAGTATTTAATTTCTGTTTTTATTATCTAAATCTTTATGCAATTACTTTATATCTCTGCAATGTTTTCAGATTTTATCATTGGGAATTCAAATAAATATTAGTTTCTTTTTTATTTTGGTGTTCTGATAATTAAGTATTCTATCATCTTTGTTTTTTTTTTTTTTTTTTCTGTATTCATTCTCTTAGTCTGTTTTCAAAAAACAAATTGAAAGTAGCATAGCTCAGATGAACTTCTCTCAGTCTCTCTCTTTCTGTTTGTAAAGAATTGAACTTTACTTGCTGAACTTGCTTGAATCGAGTAATTGCAGTTAGATGAAGCATCCACACCTGAAGTTTTTCCCCCTGTCACTCATACCTTTGAACAAAGTCCTGCAGCCAGAAGTAAATTTGGCTTATTTTATTTGATCTTAACTGCTCTTTGGAAGTCAAATTCTAAACTTATACTCCTTAATGCATATCTTGATATACCTATCAAAAGGATTTCAAAATAATAAATATAGTAAACATTTCTTTCTTGATTTGTAGTGTATAGTGCACATAAAATATAAAAACACATTTTTTGAAATTTATTCATGAGCAATTTATTTATGTTTTAATTCAATGATTTAATATTACAAGGCAGTAAAACAATTATAAAATCTAGGATAACATTTTGTGTGCTTCCAAATAAAATCAAACCCTGTAATAAACCCTGTTTGCCATTCATGTACCTTTAATCAGATGCCAGGACACACACAACAACAACAAAAGACACATTTAACAAATATTAAAAGGTAGAAATTGGTACCAAGAATTAAAAGCATATAGGGCAAAGTTTCTTTGGGAATGCATATATTGTTATATGTTATTAACTATTGTTAATAGTTATGTACTATTGTTATAAATATTATGGTGTCTTAAAAAAGCAAAATTATATTAGGGGAATTATATGCCTAAGATATGTTTCTAAAATAAGAAATATATAAAAATGGTTGTGAACTCATATAAAACTAATGATAGTATTTGATGTTAGCATATTGCTATTAAAATAATGCCAACATTTTTTCTACAGTTAAATAGTACTATAAAGGCACATTATTCAGTATGCCCACAAAAATATAATTTTTGATCTGAAAACTGACATGCAGTGATCTGCTTTCAATCTTGAATTTTATAAGTAAATAAACTAGACAGTGATTCATCTAGTTAAAATATAATGAAAAATCAAACTTAAGTTCTATATGTTTGATCTATATTTATCTACTTTAATTTCTAATATAGATTCATCATGAAATTAAGTATGATATTCTCTCTTAATGTGAAACTGCTGGCAAGGTATACAGATATCATCTAAGAGAGTATTTAAAATTGTAACTGCATGATTTCAAATCTAACTATTTGAAATGGTTTTTAGCAATTAAATATCTTAAAAATCATAAAATTAGAAATATTAAGACATAAGAAAATGTTATTAAAGTTTAAAGGGATTGATAAATAATCATAATCAAAACAGTGTTTTCTTAGGAGGAACACATTTATCTTTCTTTTCAAATAGAGCCTCAACATAGATTGTCACAGGATATGAGTACATGTTAGATATATGTGTCTATATGTTTTCCAATGTACATGGAAAATACACTATTGTTTAAATGTCAAATAAAAATCAAAACCTTTTTGGCTTAGCAAACAAAATATTCTGTTTATTAGTTTTGATTTTTTTTTCCCACTCAATCGACAGGTGGCATGAATTGATCAAATTTACCAATTGATTTGGTTTGGGGCAGTGCCAGACACCATAGGGTTCGCCAGTCAGAAGAAAGAAAGACCATGTTAGGTGTCATAACGCATGAAAGTATTATAGTTAGTTCCCTTAACCTGTCATCCCTTTATCTGGAAAACTCTTTGAATTTTGACTAGCAGATACAGGAACAAAATGTGTGGAGGGTAAATTTAAGGTCTTGAGTAGCTTCTAGATTTTATAATCAATGTAGAATCTTTCTGCAGAGAGCAGATAATCTCACAGAACAAAACATTCTGGGATTTTTATTTAGAAAAACAGCAACTCATTTTTGAAATTATAATTTTTTATTTTAGAAAAAATTGAATACCTCAAACATGATTTTTTTAAATGTGTTGGGATAAGTCATAAAAACAACTAGAATGTGTATTTTAAGGGATCTGCTACAATTTGAAATATTTGTCAGTCAGGGTCCTATATGTATCTCTCTAACAGTGATAATGTATTCAAGTGACTGTATGATAAGTTATCCAAAAGGTATTTCTTTCATTCATTTATTTTGGGAAACATTCAGAGTTAACCAGGTTGCTATATCACCTACATCTATTATTAGAGTAAGTCATTTCTTAACTAAATGTGAAACAGTTAAAAAAGAAACATGCACAAAACTTTGCAATCAAAAGGAAGATGTTTTTAACATTAAAAGGTAGCCCGTAAGTTATTTTCCATAGAGCTGAAGTTTTAAAGAACACATAGGATTTAGATTTTATTTTTCCCCTTCTCTTTTTGAAATAAATGTAGAGAACACACACCATATACTCAGTATAAGACTGTTACACTTGAAAGATTTGTTCTGAATGTCCAGTGGGAACCTGGAAATCGTAATAATTTGTAGTATCGATTGAGTGAAGCTATGCAGCTGGGGCCTCCAGTGAATAGACAGGAATAGACATTTTATTGATTAACTTTTACAGTCATATTTTCAAGACTCCACTGCAACATAATTTTCACTTCCCAGCTTTGTGTTGCTGCATCATGAAACTTGGATTCTTCTCTCTTAACATTTACCCACTTGAGGAAAAAAGTATGAAGGTATGGACATGTCTTGCCAGGGCTGTGATCTACAGAGATGCAAAACTTTCTGGAAAAATGATTTATCTCAAGTGCTATTCCACTACAAACAGTAGAAAGGAAGTAACTGGTTGTAACAGTTTTTAGAAATACCATGATGACAACTATTTAGAATTAAAATTCTTATTTTCCTCATTCTTTTCGTATTCCGGAATCTTAATTTTCCTAGCCTAACTCCATACATGTAACTATTAAAATGAAATATCTTGTGATGGCTTTGTTTTCATTCACATGTACTTTACGTCTCATTTAATGTAAGCTGCAGAAAAAAAATTATTGTAATAATAGGCTAGAATTTAGTCTAAAATGAAAGCTGTTACATACTAAATCATTTTGGCCAATAATTCCAAAGTATGAATATGTGAGTATAGACCTATTGGACATATGTGCTATTTCTCTAGTCCTATGAGAGTTTTTAAAATTATTTGAGCAGAAAAAGATTGTATTTGCACGGGTGAAAATATTGCACATCTTCTGTATATAGTCATATATTTATTTACCTCAGGTTCTTTTCTGCTTGCATATTTGGCCTCTGAAATTGCAGATTTTATACTCTCATTTACATACATGGAAATATTTCACTGCAATTTTATGTAAGAGTTGATGACAGAGATATTTAGACATTAGATTGGATTTTAAAATGAGATTAAGAAAGATGACATCAATTTCTTTTTTAACTCATATCTGCATTTCTTTTATTTATGACTTTGAGAAATCTAATGTAAGTATAAATTGATCCAAAGATAAAATTCAGGAGCTTCATGTGACCACCCAGAGTCATGAAATATAACTAAATTAGACCAAAAATTTAGCACAAGCTTTAATAGTTATGCAAGATAATTCGTATTCCTTAATGTTTGTGTCTCACATAGTTAATTTTAGGAATTTTATCTTTATTAAAATTCATGAATTATTAATATGGGATTTTGGTTATGAAATTCATAATTTGAGTTGAGAGGCATTTTAAGGTTCTAATTTACTTCTATTTCAATCCAAAGAAATGAGTAAAATATCCTATCTTAATAGTGAGAGTGTGAAACAAAATTTTTTCTCATACTGAATATTCCTTTTTTTTATATTCAGCAAGCTTATAGCTTTTTTCCTATTGAATTTCAGAAATACAAATATTGAGAATTTGCTTTGATTTTTCTTACATGGAGTATTAATTTATCCTGTTAAAAGTCTTATAAACACTTTTATGTGCAAAATATATATATATAGACTGTGCTGGTTGAAGTTTCACAGTTATCACAATTAATATAGCACATTAATGTGTGTCTAGATTTTTCAGTTACTCATATATATATACATATACAAAGCTGTGTTTTTTCTTCTAATAGAATAGATCTTCATTTATAATGCAATGATATTTGAATAAAATATCTATGGCTAATTCTTTCCTACTTCACATTGAAAGAATGGACAGAATAACATATAAAGAATACAAGTTATTTTATAATATACATGGATCTTGAAAGACTCTTACCTCTGTAATCAACTAGGTGTTTTAAAATTATTTACCAAAATAAGGAATGCAATTAAGATGGATCTAGTAATAAACATAAAATACGAAAAGTCTGAATTGAGATTGATTTCAGCATAATCCTGTAGAGGAATCCCCACTTATTGATCAATTTTAAAGCCCATGAATAGCACTTAGAAAGATAAAGTAAGCAAGGTCAGATAATCAAAGCATTTAAATAGTAAAAACAGCAACTGCCACTGTAGACTGCTAAAATAAATCCATAATACAAATTGCTTTAGCAAAAAGTGGATGAGCAGCTGATCTTCCTATTGAACTCTGATACTGTTCAGTGACCACACTGGGAAAAGGATTGGGAGAAATGCCTTAAAGATCAATATTGAGTGAGATGTAGCAGGGATTCATTTTGAACATGAAAGCATTACAGGTGTGAGAGTATAGTCATCTTCAGGAGAGATGCCATCAAGAGGAGATTGTTTAATACAGTTAAAAAATGCCATCTATGCCTGATGTTCCCAAACCACACTCACAGAAATGCTCTCTTAACTGTTTCAAGACATTGAATGAAGTTTAAAACAGCTCTCAACTTGAAAGTGGAGTAGGTTGACTTTATACTAAAATAGTGGTACAACTACTTACCAAAGACAGTTAATATATCTTTATAAATAGAGTCTATGTAAACTTGTGTCACTAATACATATTTGAGATATCAAATAATTATATGATAGTGGTCTCCAGTCTTGTACAAAAGTATATAAATTAATCATAGAATAAGGTAAGGAAGAAATATTTTTTGGAATTTTGTGAAAATGTATTATTGTTGTGAGTTCCTTTTGAAACTTGCTGCAATTTGGGCAGTCTTATTTTTCATGAGTTTTTAAATTCTATTGGCTAATTATATTCTTGACTGTAGAGAACAATTGGAATTTCCAGTATATAGATCTATGAGTGACAGAATTAAGTTTAACAAACTTAACTACTCTTATTGGAGAAGGAAATGGCAACCCACTCCAGTATTCTTGCCTGGAGAACCCCAGGGACGGGGGAGCCTGGTGGGCTGCCATCTATGGGGTTGCACAGAATTGGACATGACTGAAGCGACTTAGCAGCAGCAGCAACTACTCTTCTTATACAATTTGAATTTAGCTTCTACACTTAATGAGACATCGTCATGGCTATAATGAAGTTTCATGGGAAACTAAATGCACTAGCATAAATACACGCAGGGTTACTGCATTTTGGAATAAAGTGGTTCTTCAATAAGGCAATTGAATTGCTTCTTACCTTTTCTTCAGGTTCCCATAGGTGTCATTCTTATGTCATTATCTGTTTTCATAGCTTCTGAATTCATCCACATGCTCATTACATGAATGGTACTGTGTCTTGATACGTTAAGTACACCAATAGGGTTTTCTGTACAGATATGTCTGTGGAATATCATTACAGTCTCCTAATAATCTGACTCTAGTATTTAGAGCCTTATAATATTATTGACTGGTGATTTTACTTCATTTGCAAAAACATTTCAATACTGAACTTCTCAAGTAAATAATATAAAACATTGAATTATTTTAATGTCTTTTCATCTGGAATAGAGAAGAAAGAATCTAAATGATGCGTGGTTACAGACAGAATTTCAACATCAAAATGATTAGCATTTACACACTACTGAATATAAAATAATCAAGAATGACCTACTGTATAGCACAGAGAACTCTATTCAATATTCTATAATAACCTATATGGGGAAAAAATCTGAAAAAGAAAGGACATAAGTATATGTATAACTGAATGACATTGTTGTACACCTGAAACTAATAGAACATTTTAAGTCAACTATACTCCAATATAAAGTAAAAATTAAATTAAAAAACTAAAGATAAATTCTAATGTGAGTCAGAAGTATAAATAAATACTGTGATCAAATGTGGGAAAAAATAAGAAAAATGAAATATACAAATCAGGCTGAGGCTTAAAAGTTGCATAACTTAGGCTTAGTTTTTCCCATTCCTTTCTTGCCATAATGAATGGTTATTTACAACTATTGTAGTCTCCATGTTTGCTGTATGAATTGCTGATAGCAGCAATTTTAATGGTAAAACTGTGGAACAATATTCATAGTTGTCAGAAAAAGGTCATTCTATTTGCATTCATTAGGAACCTGGAGGACTGTAGTGTGTGTTTCCTTTGGGATGTTGCAACTATTGATTTATATATAGCTGTAGGAAAAATTAATTAGGATTATATTTCACTTATTACTGCAGGCTGTGTAATAAGAAAGAAAACCATTTTTTGGTTAGAAAGTTGAACTGAAAATCCTAACTGGAATCATTGTTTCTTAAATCACAACTACTTTATCATGAGATTTTTCTTTTATAATCTGGTTAAAGGCTGAGTGCATTTATGGAAATTTAATTAGCACATTGAAAAATGAGTGTTTTAGTATATATCCTATAACAATAATTATAATTCAAATTAAGCCAAAGAGACATTTTTTCCTTGTTAATTGAAACTTTCCTTTCTTTAAGCAAAATCCATGTATACTTGTCTGAGTTTGCAAGCACTGAGACGTTATTGACAAAAGAAGTAAATCAAAAACCAGAGACCAAGATCAGGTGAATTCTCAAGGTTAAGAAACAGATTCCAAAATTGAAAGCTTTAGAAGTATAACAAAGGAGAAAGAAGTCTTCTTAATTTTTACATTTTCAGTCTAAACCTGCTTATAATTAAGTTCTCTTGTGGATTTAATGCATCAAATAAATATGATGTATTTATATTTGAGAATATGTTACATTGATAATATCCTGTTAGTGTGATAGTATCAGATTTCAGATTATTTGGAAAATATATGTGTCTCCTTTCTGTGAACACCCTGCATACTCCAAGTGAAAAAAAATTGAATTCAGTTCTCCACATTGTTTATACGTGACACATGTTTGAGATTAATCAAATTGTAGTCACTTCTAATTAACAGCAGAGAATAATTTCAAAATGGGACAAAACCAGATGACAAAAAATAGTTTGTGTGTGTTTAAGACATACTTTATGAATGGAAACACATGCTCGTTGTGATGTTTCTAACTTGAAATTTTTATTAACTGAGCTATCATCTTTTAGGTGCATCGCATTTTTAGAGAAACCCACTGCCTGGCCTCTGGTGGACACTTAGGCATAGAATCAGCATTTGGGGAAAAGCCAAATCAAAGAGAGGTAACTTGATGCCCCTATAAAAGCTAAAACTAAAGTACAGTATCAAAATCCTTTCATATTATTGGAAGTTCTGGGTTTTACAAAAGGGGCAGAGGTCAAAAGCAAAACAGTACAAATACAGGCTTCTTCTCTCTATTGTACGGATTAGATGTTGTTTAAAATTAATGACTAGGATTCAAAACACACTACTTCCTTCTCTAAAACTTTTAACATAGTTTTTCTTAGCTATGATCATAGGGATCTGCTCCTTAATTCCTTAATGTACCTAGTAGAATGTAAATTGATAAACATTTTGTGCCTCACTTCTTCACTTCAAATATTTGGGACCCCTTTGAGAGAAAGTACTTATCTTGAGTAATATGGAACTTTGTTTTTCAAGGGTAATAAGTAATATTTTCCACCATGACACATTTTGTATTCTGTTACAAAAATTATATGAGGTAATTATACTGAGATTCATTGCAGGTCTTTGGCTTTTGTAGTGAATCTAACATTTCCAGTTTGTTTTCAAGCTAATGCTATGTTGGACTAATAAGGAGGTAACTAACTAAGAATTTTATAAAATCAAGGAGGTCTAGGGAAAAATTTTTGAATTACTTTCTTAACTAAAACAAAATGACCAGAACTGTATTTCTTAGGAAAATTTATTGATCAAACTATATATTGGCCCACAGTTTATTGAAAAGCTAATGTTTTAAAGGCACTGTTTCTTTGGGTTGTGAGGAACACAAAAAACAGCTAAGGTAGGGTTTTTTACCCTGAAGGGGTGTGCTGCAGTCCATGGGTCTCAAAGAGTTGAACACGACTGACTGAATAACACACACACACACACACATTCATAAGCTAACGAGGAGAAGACTCTTGAGAATCCCTTGGACTGCAAGGAGATCCAACCAGTCCATTCTGAAGGAGATCAGCCCTGGGATTTCTTTGGAAGGAATGATGCTAAAGCTGAAACTCCAGTACTTAGGCCACCTCATGCGAAGAGTTGACTCATTGGAAAAGACTCTGGTGCTGGGAGGGATTGGGGGCAGGAGGAGAAGGGGACGACAGAGGATGAGATGGCTGGATGGCATCACTGACTCGATGGACGTGAGTCTGAGTGAACTCCGGGAGTTGATGATGGACAGGGTGGCCTGGCGTGCTGCGATTCATGGGGTCGCAATGAGTCGGACACTACTGAGCGACTGAACTGAACTGACTGACATGATAAAAAACATTCACAAACCTAGGTAATGTGTGATTTGTCCTTTAAATTGAAAAGAAAATTATCATAGTATTGAAATAATTGCCTCAGAAGGGGTAATTAATTAAAGAGGCAATAATTGGCAACTATCTTTTCAAATTGTGTAAATATTTGATGGGATGTTTTGTTGTTGTTTAGTCACTCAGTCATGTCCAATTCTTTGCGACTCCATAGACTGCAGCCCACCAGGCTTCTCTGTCCATGAGATATCTCAACCAAGAATACTGGAATGGGTCGCCATTTCCTTCTCCAGGGGATCTTCCTCACCTGGGGATTGAATCTGTGTCTCTTGCATTGGCAGGTGAATTCTTTACCGCTGAACTGGATGAGATGTTTACATGGACAAAAAGATTGAGAAGCAAAAACACAATGAGAAAGCGTATTTTTGGCCTAGAAAATGGTAAGTGATTTTATTTTATAGAGAATAGTTGGATGTATAGAAAGGCAGATTGAAACCACATTGTAGATAGTCTCTATGCCCCTTCTGGGAATTTATAATTTGCTTAGAAGTAATGGGGAGATTTTCAAGAGTTATAATAGTCAAGGGCATATAATCGCACTAATGTTAGAGAAGCAATGGGCTGAATCTCTCATCATTTTCTCTTAATATTTCAACTAGGTAATTCCTATTCATCCTTAAATATTGGTATCTAGGTCACCTCCTCCCTATGACTGCCTCTTCACTCATTCCAAACTGAATTATGTTAAATATTTCACATTCTCTATGGGACCTAATGCATACACTACTATAGTAAGCCTCTCCCTTATTTTACCTATTATTGTAATGGTAAGACCCATTTATCCCAATGGCTAGCTCTGTGTTCATTGCTACCTTCCTGGACCATGATAGGCACTGCACTCTTTTAACTAATTTTTGGTAAACTAGTACTTAATGAAAGGAATGAACTTAGCTATGTGCCTGGTTCAATATATCATCCATCTCCTAGTAAAATGTTCAGAATTGCTGTCCTGACTTCTAGCATGTACTGCAAATACCAAAAGAAGACTTGATTTTTTATCTAAGGGTAGTAACAATATTAGCCCTTGGCTGAGATACGGTCAGACAATTTATTCAAGTTTGAGAGAAATGGATTTGAAAATGGAAGCTTTATTGACATAGATGAGAGTTGGTAAATTGCAACAAATTGACACAGAAATGTATAGTGAGCAAGAGGTACCTGCATTATCGCTTTAAATATTTGGTGATGCTATGGTCTATATGTGTGTGTTCCCTCAAATTCTCAAGTTTAAATACTAATTCAAAGAGTGGTGGTATTAATAAGTGAGGTCTTTGGGTGATTGTGTTATAGGGGTACAACCTTCATGAATAGAATTAGTGTTCTTATAAAAGAGCCCTGAGAAAGGTCCCTTGCCCCTTCTATCCTGTGAAGACATAAGAAAAAGGCAGTCATGTGTGAAGCGAGAAACAGGCTTTCACAAAGCATAAAATCTGCCAGTGACTCCATCTCTGATTTCCTAGCCTCTAGAACTCTGAGAAATAAATTTCTGCCCTTTATAATCCATTGAGTTTATAGTGTTTGTTATAATAGCTCAAAGTCACTAAGACAGGTGGGGAGAAAGAAAAGAAAAGAGAGAAAAAGTAGAGTAGCTGATTAAAAGGGGTGAGGAAGGACTAAGTCCTCATGCAACATCGACTTGAATTTGACGATAGACGAAAGATAAAGAAAACATGGACAAGGAAGATACAAGACTGAAAGTGAGTCACTGATGGGGCAAGTATTCAGAACATAGAGCAGACATTTACAACGTGTAAAGATAGACACTTACAAGGATATGTTTTACATCTGAGAGAAGATATGAGTGAATGATGGGTACAGATGTCAGGAAATGAGAGTAGCTTTTGAAATAAAGTCATCTGACAGAATGAATATAGCAGGGGTTTAGAGGACTGTACACAGGACTGTCAAAAATGACTCAAACCATTGAGAATTGAGTGGAAAATGAGAAGGCAGCATATACTAATGTGTATGTGCTGAAGGTAAATTAGACTCATAAGATATTGAGGGGCAAGGATTAACTGAGCTAAAGTGAATTTGAAAATACCAAATTAGCTTATTCAACAATTATTTCCTTAGATCCAGCTTTGCCTCTAACACTGATCTTATGTTTAAGCAGTGAACAAAATAACTAAATCCTTGCCCTCAGAAAGGCTACATTCTAGAAGGGAGTCAGATAACAAAAAAAGAAAAAAAAATGTTCAATAAAATTATACAATGGGGACTGTATCTTTCTTGGGTTATATAAATACCTCTTTTTTGATCTTTTTAAACTCTTATTGAAATACAGTTGTGTTAGTTTCTGGTGCACAGCAAAGTGATTCAGTTATATATATATATATATTTTATAAATAAATATGTGTATATATACACTTTTTAAGATTCTTTTCCATATAGGTTATTACATAATATAGAGTATAGTTCCCTGCACTATACAATAGGTCCTTATGTATAATTTTCTTTGTTATATTAAAAAAGACTTTGTTATTAGGCATGTGAAAGTGCTTGAATGGCATAGCATCCTCCAGTTCTGGGAATATTTTTTCCTCAGAAATCCATCTCTTTGGATTTTATGATTTGCATTCCTTATGAAGACTAGAAAAGAGAATATTTTAATATTTCTTTATAATAAAAGCCATGAAAACTTTATGACAATGATTGACATACCATTACAATACATACTCAAATCACATTTTCACTTTTATTTGGAAACATCTTGTATTTTTTTATTCTCTTTTAATTTTGATGCAACTCTAAAATCTAAATTTTTCTTCTTTTCTCCATCCTCTTTACTGTTGATCTCATGGATTCACTTACAGAGATGAATCTAAAGTGTAAGAACCTGTGGACTATAGCACAGAAGTATTAAGGATTCTCTCTCCCCTGTGCTTCTTCTGCTCCCAGTAAAGTTATTTTAATTTTCATGTTGGAATTATTCTATTTTTATCATTTTTGGCATTGAATCTCTACTCTCCTGGAAGCCTGAGCTGTCTTCTCCATCAGTTCAGTTCAGTTGCTCAGCCATGTCTGACTCTTTGCAACCCCACAAATAGCAGCATGCCAGGCCTCCCTGTCCATCACCAACTCCTGGAGTTTGCTCAAACTCATGTCCATTGAGTCAGTGATGCCATCCAGCGATCTCATCCTCTGTTGTCCCCTTCTCCTCCTGCCCCCAATCCCTCCCAGCATCAGAGTCTTTTCCAATGAGTCAACTCTTTGCATGAGGTGGCCAAAGTACTGAAGTTTCAGCTTTAGCATCATTCCTTCCAAAGAACACCCAGGACTGATCTCTTTTAAAATGGACTGGTTGGATCTCCAGGCAGTCTTACTTTGCCAACAAAGGTCCATCTAGTCAAGGCTATGGTTTTTACAGTGGTCATGTATGGATGTGAGAGTTGGACTGTGAAGAAAGCTGAGTGCCAAAGAATTGATGCTTTTGAACTGTGGTTTTGGAGAAGACTCTTGAGAGTCCCTTGGACCACAAGGAGATCCAACCAATCTTCTCCATAGTCCATACATAAAACACTTGATCAAAGATGGATTCAAACTAGTGGTGACTGCTCTTTGTCTGGATTATTTTTGATTTGGATTAAGACAACAGATAAACCAAGGCTTACTAGATATCTCAAGAGAGCACAGAGAATCTATTCATTAACCAAATAATTTAATGTCAAAGAATGACAAATGATAAATATAGAACTTAGAAAGGGTTTAGACTTTCCTGTCACAGTCAACAGCAAATGTTTCTATGACATTGTTCCTAACCTATCTAATTGAGCCGTGCTTTCAGTTGCCAATATACCTATTGCTTGTGCTTTCCATGAAGCTCAATGGTAAAGAATCTGCCTGTTAATGCAGGAGACACTGGAGATGCAACTTCAATCCCTGAGTCAGAAGATCCCCTGGCATAGGAAATGGCAATTCACTCTAGTATTCTTGCCTAGGCAATCCCATGAACAGAGGAGCCTGTTGGGTTGTGGTCTATTGGGTCACAAAGAGTCAGACACAACTGAATGACTAATACCTTGGAAATGGAGTTCCATGTATACTTGGTAAACAGAGCTAAGACTCTAGGATACTTTGAGAAAAATTCTGAATATTCACCCTCTTGCTGCCAAGTCGCTTCAGTCGTGTCCGACTCTGTGCGACCCCATGGACTGCAGCCTACCAGGCTTCTCTGTCCATGGGATTCTCCAGGCAAGAACACTGGATTGGGTTGCCATTTCCTTCTCCAATGCATAAAAGTGGAAAGTGAAAGTGAAGTCAGTCAGTCATGTCTGACTCTTAGTGACCCCATGGACTGCAGCCCACCAGGCTCCTCCATCCATGGGATTTTCCGGGCAACAGTACTGGAGTGGGGTGCCATTGCCTTCTCCCATTCACCCTCCAGTGAATTTTAAATTTCTTAAGGTGTAAAATGACATTCACAAATATATTCTCAAAATATAAAATATATATTGATGCATTTGTTTATTAAGTCCAAGAAAAGATTTGGAAAGATGAAATTAAAGCTCTTTTTTTTTTTTCTCCAATCAAAATAAATGACAAACAACACAACAAAAAGAACAAAGTGCATAGATTGTAGGAAGTGTCTAGCTATGAAAATCACTACATTTGTGCATCTGACTTCAATAAACTAATACTTGGCCTAAAATCCAGTATGTCTGATGCTGCAGTTTTACTTGAGACAAGACACCTGGGGCAAACTTGAAATATTGAAATGGGAAGGAAAAAATAAGGGAGATTCACCCTGTCCCACTACGCTGAAAAAACCTGACACATTTGAGGTTGCAATGGGACCACAAACTGTTTGCGGAAAGGATTGTAAAGGATTGTGTCCACTGACAAAATGGACCAAAGGTGAATTTTAAAGGCCAAAAAATGCTGTCAAATCATCAGCTGTTGGTATTTTTGAGAAACAAGTAGGCAGGGCTTTATTTATTTATTTATTTATTTTGAAGTCCAGGTAGTGCTGTGCTGTCATTATGACTTAACAAGGCTGAGTTTGTTTGCTTTTGTAAAAGACTTTTCAGGAAAATTTGCTCTTATTTTCAAGTTACGCACTTGAATAAATATACATTGCTTTGCTTAGATTTATATTCCTCCTAACAAATTATTCAGGCTTTCTGGTCTAATGTCTTATTGTAAACAACATTTTTTTTTTCTTTTAAACAAAAAGGAATTTGTGAAACCTTGCCCCTGCCTTCATAGGAATGAACTGATTATTAGGACCCCTCCCCTGCTCTCTCACCTTCAAGATGCTTTGTGCTCAGTGAGCACAGAAGTTAGCTTCTGTAACAAGTGAAGATACTTTAGGAGAGTACTACTTTCTATGGAATAGCTTTCATTTTTTTTCCCCTGATGAATCTGGAAGTCTCACTCTACTTTAATAAAAATTATTAATTTATTTATGACTGATCTGGGTCTTATTGCTGCCTATGGGCTTTTCCTAGTCGTGATAAGCAGGGGTTACTCTTCCTTGTCATGCACAGGCTTCTCATTGTGGTGGCTTCTCTTGTTGTGGAGCAGGGCTCTACAGCGAGGGCTCAGTAGTTGCGGCACACACATTTTTTTGCTCCGCATCATGTGGGATCTTCCCGGATGAAGGATCAAATCTGCTTTGGCAGGGGGATTCTTAACCACTGTACCACTAGAGAAGTCCTCTTCCCCACTTTTAAAAATTTTGTGGACGTATAGTTGATTTGCAATGCTGTGTTAGTTTCGGGTGCACAGCAAAGTGAATCATATACAAAGTTATACATATACATATATCGACTCTATTTTAGATTCTTAGGAGTATTATGCAGAGTCGCCTATAACTCTACTTTTAAATTCAGCTGTGTGCTTAGACAAGCAAAGGTACCACAGTGCCATGCCTGTGGTTAAAGAGAACTTATACTAGTATTTAGGAAATATATAGGCACAAAAAGAAGAAAAGAACAAGATTGAAAAAATAAAAGAAACATGTCAACTTGAACTTGCAGTGTATTTTAGCCTCATCTATATACTGGAATTTTAATTTATATTATCTCAGTAGAAAATTAATACATATATCAAGCATGAAGGTTTGCAGGATATTCCATCCCTTTTTTTTTTTAATTATGGAGAAATAATAAAGAGAACTAGAGAAGGAAATGGCAACCTACTCCAGTAATCTTGTCTGAAAAATTCTGTGGACAGAAGGATCCTGGTAGGCTACAGTTCGTGGGCCTGCAAAGAATCGGACATGACTGAGAGACTGAACACACACACAAAGGCATAGACAAAGTCTGTGAGCTACTCCCTGTCTTATGGTGGATCTGAGACCAGAACACTGATTTTCTGACAAATGTCAATAATCTTCTAATTTGGAGCTCCATTAAATGAAATCTGACCATTATAAAAATGTCTTTACCAAAGGACTCTATCTCCTCCTTATATGGCTTAGACTGAGTCTGAGAGTTGAAATTCAGTAGATAAGCAGTAAGAATGTGAAGTACAAAATAATTCTTAGCCTTAGGTGAATATTTCAAATATGATATTCTGCACTTGGGGTTAAAGTAAATTTTTGCTTAGGCAAGAAATAAATTCCACTTAGGTAAAATGTAGTGTATTATTTTCCTTCTTATAATTAATAAATGACCTTGAGGAATCAAAATCACCCAGTAGTATAAAAACACTTATTAATGGCGATACATTTATCCAAAGACATATTTGTTTTATTCTGAAATGAAACTTCTTCAGGTAAGTTGTGTCACATAGTCAATCTCCATCCCCTTCCCCACCTTTAAAAATAATAAGTCATTAAAATTACACAGTAATGCTCAAAGCTGAACCTGACTGGGCTAAAGAGAAATGTTGCTTGACACTAGAGAAAGTTTGAGATGTCTTGCCTCAAGTGTTTTTAGCTGGGTTTGACTGTTGCAGATAAAGGAACAGAGCCCTCAATTGCTCACAGAGGAAGTTGACATAAGGTAAACAAATACATTCATTTCAATAGTAATACAGGAGTGATTCTTCAAAGATTTTTACTGGAAATAATTGTAAGCAACGTGTATGGTTAATGCCACACAAAATTCAGCTTGGTTTATAAAAAATATTTCACAGAAATAAAACCAACATTGTAAAGTAATTATCCTTCAATTAAAAATAAATTTTATAAAATTAAAAAAAATATTTTAAAGTGTTGAATGAATTATTTTTTTTCTTTAAAAACAATAGAGTGAGACCTCCAAGACTAGAGCAGCATCTCATAATGGATAATAGAGTTCAGATACACCTGAATTTGAATCCTTTTAAGCTATAACCAGTTTGAACCAATTAATTAATTAATTAATTTATTTATTTTGGCCATGTTCCACAGCACATCTGAGATCTTAGTTTTCCAACTGAAACTGCATCCCCTGCAGTGGAAACTCAGAGTCTTAACCACTGGACCACCAGGGAAGTTCCTCAATTACTTTACTTTTAGGATTCAGTATTTTCAGCTTTAACTTGGAGATAATAATATATTTTCCTCATAGGGATGTTACAGGAAAATAGACAATTTTATAGGGGGCATGCACTGTGCTTGACATAGTCATGATTCTCAATTACTGGTAGACATTATCAAACTAGAAATAAAGGTTCTTTTTCATAAGATACAACATGTTATACATTTTCTAACAGCAAAACTCCACCATTAACCTCTGCATGGAGCCATGATGGATACAAGATTAAACAGATTAATGTATTTAGAGGATATTGCCCTTACTTAAATGGATATAAAGTAGCCTTTGGCAACCCCTAAATAAGGGTTTTTTGGTTATTGACTAGTATCAGCTCTCAAGAAAACAAAGGTTTTTCCTCCACAACTCAGCAGCATCATATTTGCAATATTATTAACCTCATTAGAAAAAAGAAAAATCTGGTTCTCTTAGAATTGTCTAGAACTATTCTCTTTAAACTTGCAGTCTCCTAAATTTAGTATTTTGTTAACTATTTTAGATATAGTTTTAACATAGCCCCTGTAAAGAAGAAAGAGATTGATTAATTTGCTGCTGACAAGAGTTCACATTCTTTTTGTTTTTCTCAGAGAATGCATCTGCTTCCTATTCGGAACATGGTTCCACTTTTACAACATAATTGCGCTACCCTACACTGCTGTACTATTTTCTGAGTCTGAGCCTACGTTTTAGGCCAATCATCGCAGAGTCCAGGAAGTGTAGACTTGGAAACTGAAGGTTTCACAGATACATAGTACTGGATATATATGCATATATATATATATATATATATATATATATACACACACACAGATACATAGCACTGGATATATACATATGGCAGCATAGCTGCTTCATATTGTGTAAGCATGTGGTTATATGTTTTAGACTTGTCCTCACAATTTCCTGAGATAGGTCAAGATTATTGTCTCCATATGATGTGTGATATTTGTCATCTAATAATAAGTGGTTGAATAATTTAAGCACTTACTTTGGCTTTAAACTTAATTTGCTCCTTTCACTGGATCTTGGGCTAAATAGTTAGAATATTTTGTCCAGATGTATAAACAGAGATTTTGAACAATTTAGGCTTCAACTTATGGCTCTATTAAGTTTAACTACTAAAATATCACTATGAGTAGTAATTAAATTAACATCCATGAAACACTATAGTCAATGAGATACAAGTTAGCACAAATTTTTCAGATGCAGAAGCTAAATACAAAGTATTTAGCTTTTCTCCAGGTTAAAATTATGAATTAAAGTTTTGTTGCAAGGTCATTTTATTCTGTAAAAAATCATCACAGTGATACCAAGTTTAGCAATGTTGTTGTTGTTTAGTCCTTAAGTCATGTCAGACTATAATCCTCTAGGCTCCTCTGTCTGTGGAATTTCTCAGGCAAGAACACTGAAGTGGGTTGCCATTTTCTTCTCCAGGGGATCTTCCTGACTCACGAATTGAACCCATATCTCCTGCATTGGCAGGTGGATTCTTTACCACTGAGCCACTAAGGAAGCCCAATTTAACAATACTCCATCATACATTGGAATTAGGAGGTTTTGAGAGATTAAACTTTTGGAAGAATCTGTATATTTGAGCTTGATGCACATGGTTGAAGTTTTGATCTTCTGTTTCTTCTCTCTAGACACCAAATCTTTAATTAGCAATTTGCCTAATTGCTTCTTCTGCTTAGCACAAGAAAACCTTTCTGCAACGTTTAGTAGGATAGACAAATCCTCCTTCCCAACCAAATCATCAACCAAAAGATTACAGAAAGCAAAACTGTTCAAGCTCATCTTGTCAAGTTCTCTCTTGTCAAATTTGATCTAATTTATTATAATTCTAGATTCATTGATAATATACTAAACATGCAGGCACTAAACATTTATTAAAATAAGTTGCTAACATGTTCTATCAGAATGTTACTGGAAACTTTCATACATCAGAAATACAGTCTCAATGTGATTATTTTACAAGTGAGCAGAAGCATTCGGAGAAATGATTTAACTCTGTTGAGGTCACTTAACTGATAAGCTGCAGGTTAGAATTTTAAATCTAGGACCTCTAATGTCAAGGCCAACACTTTATTCAGTTATACTATACTTGACTCATAACACTATAAGATTTAATAGGATTTTGGAAAAAATGTATTTTCGTCATTAGTCTTGGTTTTCTCCCTGTTCAGTGGTTGAAAACAATGATCCAATTAATAGTAAGCTCATCTAAGGGCAGGGACCAGGTCTTCTGCCCCTCTGTATATTCTCAGCATCTAGCACAGTGTTCTGCATGAGTTGGACATCCAGTAAGTGTTGACTCAGACAGACAGAAATCATTCCTTAAACCAAATATATGCCATACCTCAGATTGTTGTCCCCACAGGACATGTCTAAGTTTCCCAGAAATAGAAATACTCATTCAATCTATTGCAAGGTTTCCTGCTTCTGTCTTATTTTAATGTGTTAGGTTTCTTTTTTTCTTTTCACTATCACACGAGGAAATTTTTTGGCAAAATATATTGGATTTCCTCTAAGAAAAAATAAGATTAGCCATAAAAATATTCCTATGATCATGATACAATATCATACTTCTTTCTTTATATTTGGAGATTAAGACAATATTAATAAAGCTACAGTAAAACTTGTTACAGTGTGCTAATAAAACATGTTTGTTCTTTGTGCTATACTATTTTATATAGTGTGGTTTTCTGTGTATTGCAGTATACAAAATGGAAAATTAGAAAACTAAAATTCACAATAACTTTTACAAAGAAAACTCTCGGGCAATAATTGACAAGGTAATCTTTACTTTTACAAAACATATTCATGATATGAATCCTCTATAATATTATTTTCAGTTCAGTTCTGTTCAGGTCAGTCCCTCAGTTGTGTCCGACTCTTTGTGATCCCATGGACTGCAGCACACCAGGCTTCCCTGTCCATCACCAACTCCTGGAGCCTACTCAAACTCATGTCCATCACCTCGGTGATGCCATCCAACCTTTCATCCTCTGTCGTCCCCTTCTCCTCCTGCCTTCAATCTTTTCCAGAAACAGCGTCTTTTCCGATGAATCAGTTCTTCACATCAGGTGGCCAAAGTATTAGAGTTTCATGTTCAATATCAATCTTTCCAATGAATATTCAGGACTGATTTCCTTTAGGATGGACTGGTTGGATCTCCTTGCTGTCCAAGGGACTCTCAAGAGTCTTCTCCAACACCACAGTTCAAAACCATCAATTCTTTGGTGCTCAGCTTTCTTTATAGTCCAACTGCTAGGTGCAGATGAATTCCATGTTTTTGAGCAACAGTGAAAAATCTTACTGGTGGTGTGTGGAGACTGATTTTTTTCCTGTAAATTCAGAGAAATCATATATATTCTTAAAAGCAGCTCAATCGCAATATTTTCCTCTCATAGATGTTACTGATATAAGTTCTGTTGTATCTGTTTATCTGCATATATATATATATATATATATATAGTGAAGTTGCTCAGTCATGTCTGACTCTTTGCAATCCCGTGGACTGTAGCCTACCAGGCTTCTCCATCCTGGGATTCTCCAGGCAAGAATACTGGAGTGGGTTGCCATTTCCTTCTCAGGGGATCTTCCTGACCCAGGGATCAAACCCAGATCTCCCACATTGGAGGCAGACGCTTTAACCTCTGAGCCACCAGAGCTAATTTTATATATATATATATATATATATATATATACACACACACATACAATACATGTATATATATATGTATATATATATACATGTATTCATATATATGTATATGCAGTGTTGATGACATCCATGAAAGAAACTATAATACACAATTCAAATAAAGAACAAAAACATATACATGAGTAACAGATAGGCTCTTAAAATAGCATTCTTCATGGTTATGTAGGGTGTTTTGTTTATATTATGTTTCCTTATATAAATAGTGCACTCTATTTTTAAGAAACCAGACATAATAGTCACCATTCACTTAGAACCACAAATATTTCTGAATCTGTTACTTTCCTCATAGGTCTCTTTTCATTCATACTATGGTTTTGGACTGTAATGTTCAAATACATATATTTATATTTATGTGGTATCAAAATAAATTATTATATGTGTAATATTCCATTATTCGTTCACTCATTTTGTTACTGAGCAAATATCTATTGATATGGCAGTGTGCCAGTTACCTTTTAAAATCCTTGAGAATTATGACAGGAAATCAAGCAGACAAAACAATTCCTTTCCTGATGAGTGTGTGTGAAAGTCACTCAATCGTGTCCAACTCTTTGTGATCCCATGGACTGTAGCCTGCTAGCCTCTTCTGTTCAAAGAATTCTCCAGGCAGAAATATACTGGAGTGGGTTTCCATTCCATTCTCCAGGGGATCTTCCTGACCCAGTGATCGAACCCAGGTCTCTTGCATTGCAGGCAGATTCTTTACCATCTGAGCCTCCAGGGAAGCCTATATCAAACGGAAGAGACAGACACAAAAGAAAATGATCAATTTTCACTTGTGGTTTGTTTTTCAAAGGAAAAACACATTTGTGATAAAAGCATATATAAAAATAGTTTAAATCTTAACCATAGAGTCTTTTTAAATTAAAAGAAAAATTAATAATGGTTTGGTTTGCAAGCCAAGAATTGTGTGACTTTCAGTAGTATTTTGTGCACTGCTAGAGCACACATTTCTTTTGTGTGGGGTTTGTTCGAGATTTTTTGTTTCACATCCTGACAAAATTTTAGATATTAAAAAATAAACTGCATAATATCACAGTTTAGAAATTACAAAAATGACTTTTCAATCCTTCCCTTTCTTTCCATAGAAAAGGAAAGGTGAACCTTTTGATTCATATCTGCTTTTTGATAGGGTGAGCAAATTCATTAAAAAAATCAAAATAAACATATAAATACTTAAAATGATCAATTTTACCATATATTAAATTAGAAAAACTTCAGAATTCTGAATTTTAAATTATTGTTAATGTCATTAATTAAATGTAAACACACCCTGTGGAAGTTCTACTGGAGAATATTTCTGTGTTCCCATATTTTATATACATGGAATGTAATGGGAGCTTTGTGGTATATTTGCAATTAGTATGTAAACAATAAAAAAAAGTCTGTGTAAAAATTGTGCTGCTTATTGAACATTGAAAAGTGTTAATAAATTTTAAATATCACAATAATTATAATTGGCCAACTGCAACATACCTGACTTTACAATGAGACTTTACATGATAGGGTTAATAGATATTTGCCAATATTTTCTTTTATAATATTTGCCTATAAATTATAGAGTTCATGATATTTAATTCATCTGTGTTTTTTAAGCATCCATCTCCTGCTCTGACTGTAATTTATGTGAATATAAAATTCATGTCTGTTGTCCACCCAGTGCACAGCACTTGGGAGTTGGTATACAATCAATTACTATCTGGTAAATAAATAAATGAGCAGATACATGAGCAAAATGAAATGTGGGCTAACACAGTAATAATGACTATCTTTTATCAGTGAATTTCAAAATCAGGTACCATTTATTGCATAAATATTATACTCCAGGTTTTGAGCTTAGCTTGAAATGATCATGTATATGCCATTGAAAGTATACAAATTTAAAATTTTGATCTCTTCATGGAGGATTATAAATCATTATTAAATGTCCTTTTTTTATCTATATTCTGCCTTTTTCTAAGTTTTCTTTTTCTGAAATGACTCTAAATGTTCTGTTTACTAGTGTTTGATGTTTTTTTCCATCTTGTCACTCACTCAATTTGTACCTTTATAATTAACATGTCTTTTATAAGCATTAAATTCTTGGGTTTTACTTAATCTATTATGACAATGTTTGACTTTTATTTGGAGCATTTAATCCATTTACCAATGATCATTTATATCAGTCATTCGACTATTTGTTTTATGTTTTTCCCATCTACTTTACTCTATTTCTTATCTTGCTCCTTGCCTTCATTTGTGTAACACAAGATAATATAACATTTTTGCTTTCCTCTACTAACATGTTCATTACCTAATTCTTTCTTATTACTTTAATGTTTATCCGAAATATTAAAACATGCATTTGCAACTCATGGAGCTTTTGAAATATCGTTTTTATTGCTTTACCAAAAATTCTTTAACTTTGCTAACTTCCATTTTGTGTTTTGCGTTACTGAGAACAGGGTTCTTTGTTTGTTTGGTTTTGCTTTTTGTTTTCTCATATATTTGAAATTCTAGGAGGTAGTATGATTATTGTTTTGTGTAGTTAATGTTTATGATGCCTCACAGACTGTAGTATTTTCCTTAGGGAACATTGTTGTTTGGCCCAAAGAATTTCTTTTGCTATTTCTTTTAAAAAAAGAACTACTGGTAATTTCTCTTAGCTGTGATTTACCTGAACACTTTATTTTGCCCTAATTTTAAAACTACTTTCTCTGGATATATAATACTATGTTGGTAGTTGTTTGATTCAATACTTAAAATAGATCTTTTTTTTTTTTTTTTAAGCTTCCATCGTTTTTAGTGAGAGGTCAAATCTCTGTCTTATTATTTCTCATTTTTCTTTGACCTTATTTCTTATTTTGTCTTTATTTTTCATAATTTGACTTTGGTAGATATGATGTTCTTTGTATTTATCTTGCTTATCTATGGGTATATACCTTTTCTCAGTATTGAAAAATCTTAGATCAACTTTTCAAATACTGATTTTGTTCATTCTTCTTCCTCAGTTTCTGAGACATCATCAACATGCAAGCTAGAATAATTGACTGAATCATTTATAGGTATTATGTTCCCTTCTGTACTTTTTATTTTTTCTCTTTATTTTCAGTTTGCATATTTTTATTGACCCACCTTCAAATCTATCAATCCTGACTTCTGTTTTACTCTAATTGCTCTTAAACACATATATTGAGGTTTCAAATTTCTTAGTCTGATTTTAAGTTTTAGGATTATTTTATAGATTCCTCTAATTTGATGAAAATTTCCATTAAAACATTTTTTTTTCTGTCTCATTACAGCTATTTTTGAATATATGAATTATTATTTTAAAATCCTTTCAGATAACCCCAATAACTTCATCTCTTATTATGTCTTTTAGTCTTTGGTCATTTGGTCTCATCTTTTTTTTTGTCATTTGTATTGAATGATAAGACTTGCAAATGACTTGCAATTTTCACTTAATGGCATATATTTTATGCATTTATTTATTTTTAAAGAGTGTGCTGCTGCTGCTGCTAAGTCGCTTCAGTCGTGTCCGACTCTGTGCGACCCCATAGACGGCAGCCCACCAGGCTCCCCCGTCCCTGGGATTCTCCAGGCAAGAACACTGGAGTGGGTTGCCATTTCCTTCTCCAATGCATGAAAGTGAAAAGTGAAAGGGAAGTCGCTCAGTCGTGTCCGACTCTTCGCGACCCCATGGTCTGCAGCCCACCAGGCTCCTCCGTCAATGGGATTTTCCAGGCAAGAGTACTGGAGTGGGGTGCCATTGCCTTCTCCATTAAAGAGTGTAGCTCCCAGTAATATTAACTTCCTCCTGAGAGAAGACATCTTTTCCTCTAGAAGGCAGATACACGTGGGAGCTATCAGCTTAATCAAATCCAAGATTGCCTTGATTCAAAACTGGACCATGCTCTAGGAATGGTACCTTTTGTTTGCCTCATTTTTGAGGCATAAATCTCCAGGGAATTCAGTTGAATGCCTATTATTTTCACCAAAGCCCCTCTACCAGTGTGACTTGAACTTTAAAGCTCCATTCTCAGCATTTTGAGAATGTTACAAAACCTGCTCTGCTTTTCAAGGGTTTTTGGCTTAGACTTTAACCTACCATTCCCCACAGGTTCAGCATTTGGGCAACTGTTTTGATGGTAAATCAAACTATTAACTTTAAACTCTTCAGGCATTGAGGCATTTTTTTTTTTAATTCTAAAAATGCCAAAAGCTTTGCTAGTTTCTCTATCTCCACCCACAGCACTCAACTTGGGTTCTTGCTTCCTTGCCTACAGAGAAAATGACTGCTGTTTCAACTGCTAGTTAACTAACCTTTCCACAATTTATTCCCAAAACAAAATGAAACAACAACAAAAAAAATGGATAAAGGTAGCAGCTTTATGAGTTGATGAGTTGATTTCTATGTCTTTGCAATTTCAAAATTTGTAACAGTAAATACTAACATGTTTCAGGATATTGCAATTCAGATTAGTGTCTCCTCTAAACAGTCATTAATAAAAGATGAAAAGATGTTGATGGAAAAATATAGCTCTTATTAAGCTGCATAATATAAATATAAATATCAGAAACTATTAATTAAATTTATTTCTTGGATTTTATTGTCATTGAATAGATGAGGTGACAAACTTTTAAATATTCATGAAAACGTAAGTGTAAAAATTGAAATTGTTTTTAATAAGGCATTTTATCAGGCTTATGATGGCATATCTTACATGATTTGAACAGTATTGGTTTATCACTGTTTATATTTAGGAAGTATGTAAAAAATCTTTTTATGTACAAATTATCATTTACAGTTTTATTTTAATAGTGAGGAATTTTAATGAAGAATAAAAACTCTTATCAATAGAATAATTTCTTTATAGTCTTCTTGATTTTTTTTAAATTACGGAAAAATTAAAAAAATATTTGTAAGCCACATTATGGACATAATTTAGAAAAAGTGAAAGTCACTCAGTTGTGTCCAGTTCTTTGAGACCCCATGGACTGTAGCCCCACCAGGCTCCTCTGGGCATGGAATTCTCCAACCAAGAGTACTGGAGTAGGTTGTCATTTCTTTCTCCAGGGGATCTTCCCAACCCAAGGAATGAACCCAGGTCTCCCATGGGAATGCATTTGAGTCAGTTCTAATGAGGTGGATGAACCTAGAACCTATTATACAAAGTGAAGTGAATCAGAAAGAAAAAGATAAATACTGTATTCTAACACATACATATGGAATCTAGAAAAATGGTACTGAAACATTTATTTACAGGGCAGCAATGGAGAAACAGACATAGAGAATAGACTTATGGACATGTGGAGAGGGGAGGAGAGGGTGAGATGGAAGGGACTAGGGAGGAGAGGGTTAGATGGACTTTTAGGAAGTCATGTGCTAATGCTGTGATTGAAGAGTATATGAAGATTATGGAAACACAAAGTTATGCCAATATCTTTCTTTAATTTAGGTGAATAGAGAATTATATGACATTGGTTTCTATTTATTTTCTTTTGGTTGTAATCACTACATAAGTGTAAACTATACCAGCAGTGAATTTAAAAGTACTTTAAGGTAAAACTAATGGCTTTTTCTTAATTTAAAAATATAGGTGCAATGATTAGTATGCCAAGATTATTTAGGAGAAAACATGGGAATTAAACTAAATATCTCATGCTTTTATTTTTTAATTAATTTTTTATTGAAGGATAATTGCCTTATAGAATTTTGTTGTTTTCTGTCAAATGTCAACATGAATCAGCCATAGGTATATATATATCACCTCCCTTTTGAACCTCCCTCTCATCTCCCTCCCCATCCCACCCCTCTAGGTTTATACAGAGGCCCTGTTTGAACTTCTGGAGCCATATAGCAAATTCCCATTGGCTATCTATTTTACATATGGTAAAATATGTAAAGGTAAGCTTCCATGTTACTCTTCCCATACATCTCACCCTCTCCTCCCCTCTCCACATGTCCATAAGTCTATTCTTTGTGTCTGTTTCTCCATTGCTGCCATGTAAATAAATGTTTCAGTACCATTTTTCTAGATTCCATATATATGTGTTAGAATACAGTATTTATCTTTCTCTTTCTGATTCACTTCACTCTGTATAATAGGTTCTAGGTTCATCCACCTCATTAGAACTGACTCAAATGCATTCCTTTTAATGGCTGAGTAATATTTCATTGTGTATGTATATCACAGCTTCTTTATCCATTCATCTGTCAGTGGACATCTAGGTTGCTTCTATGTACTAACTATCATAAACAGTGCTGCAATAAACAATGGGATACATGTGTCTCTTTCAATTTTGGTTTCCTCAGGGTATATGCCTAGGAGTGGGATTGCTGGGTCATATGGTGGCTTTATCCCTAGTTTTTTAAGGAATCTCCATACTCTCTTCCATAGTGTCTGTATCAATTTACATTCCCATCAACAGTGCAAGAGTGTTCCCTTTTCTTCACACCCTTTCCAGCATTTATTGTTTGTAGATTTTTTGATGAGAGCCATTCTGACTGGTATGAGATGATATCTCATTGTAGTTTTGATTTGTATTTCTCTAATAATGAGCAATGTTGAGCATATTTTCATGTTTGTTAGCCATCTGTATGTCTTCTTTGGAGAAATGTCTGTTTAGGTTTTTTTCCCACTTTCTGTTTGGGTTTTTATTTTTCTGGCTTTGAGTTGTTTGAGCTGCTTGTATATTTTGGAAATCAATCCTTTGTCGGTTGTTTCATTTGCTATTATTTTCTCCCATTCTGAGGGTTGTCTTTTCACGTTGCTTAGAGCTTCCTTTGTTGTGCAAAAGCTTTTAACTTTAATCACGTCCCACTTGTTTACATTCGTTTTTATTTCTGTAACCCTAGGAGGTGGGTCGTAGAGGCTCTTGCTTTGATTTATGTTATCGAGTGTTCTGCCTATGTTTTCCTCTAAGAGTTTTACAGTTTCTGGTCTTATATTTAGGTCTTTAATTCATTTTGAGTTTATCTTTGTGTATAGTGTTAGGAAGTGTCCTAATTTCATTCTTTTACGTGTAGCTGTCCAGTTTTCCCAGCACCATTTACTGTACAGGCTGTCTTTGCCCCATTGTATATTCTTGATTCCTTTGTCAAAAATAAGGTACCCATAAATTCATGGGTTTAGTTCTGGGCTTTCTATCTTGTTCCATTGGTCTATATTTCTGTTTTTGTGCCAGTACCATACTGCCTTAATGACTGTAACTTTGTAGCATAACCTGAAGTCAGGAAGCTTGATTCCTCCAGCTCCATTCTTCTTTTTCAAGACTGCTTTGGCTATTCCGGTTTTTTTGTGTTTCCATATGAATTGTGAAATTTTTTGTTCTAGTTCTGTCAAGAATGCCATTGGTAATTTGATAGGGATGGCATTGAATCTGTCTATTGCATTTGGTAGCATAGTCATTTTCACAATATTGATTCTTCCTACCCAGGAACATGGAGTAGCTCTCCATCTGTTTATGACATCTTTGATTTCTTTCATTAGTGTCTTATAATTTTCTATGTAGAATTCTTTCTTCTCCTTAGGTAAGTTTATTCCTAGATATTCAATTCTTTTTGTTGCAATGGTGGATGGGATTGATTCCTTAATTTCTCTTTCTGATTTTTCATTGTTAGTATATAGAAATACAAGTGATTTCTGTGTATTGATTTTGTATCATGCAACTTTGCTAAATTCACTGATTAGCTCTAGTAATTTTCTGTTTCTATCTTTAGGGTATTCTATGTACAGTATCATGTCATCTGCGAACAGTGAGAGCTTTACTTCTTGTTTACCAATCTGGATTCCTTTTCTTTCTTTTTCTTCTCTGATTGCTGTAGCTAAAACTTTCAGAACTATGTTAAATAATAGTGGTGAAAGTGGATACCCTTGTCTTGTTCCTGATCTTAGGGGGGAATGCTTTCAGTTTTTCAATATTGAAATAATGTTTGCTGAAGGCTTATCATACATGGCATTTACTATGTTGAGGTAGGTTCCTTCTATGCCCATTTTCTGGAGTTTTAATCATAAATAGGTGCTGAATTTTGTCAAAGCCTTTTTCTGCATCAAGATGATCATATGGTTTTTATCTTTAAATTTCTTAATATGGTGTATCACATTGATTGATTTTGATATATGTGAAAGAATTCCTGCATCCCTGGAATAAACCCACCTTGATCATGTTGTATGAGCTTTTTGATGTGTTACTGAATTTTGTTATCTAAAATTTTGTTGAGGATTTTTGCATCTATATTTATCAGTGATATTGGCCTGTAGTTTTCTTTTTTTGTGTTGTCTTTGTCTGGTTTTGGTATCACGGTGATGGTGGCCTCGTAGAATGAATTGGAAGTGTTCCTTCCTCTGCAATTTTTTGAAAGAATTTTAAAAGGATAAGCATTAGCTCTTCTCTAAATGTTTGATAGAATTCTCCTGTGAAGCCATCTGGTCCTGGGCTTTTGTTTTTTGGGACATTTATGATCACAGCTTCAATTTCAGTGCTTTTAATTGGGTTGTTCATAATTTCTATTTCTTCCTGGTTCAGTCTTGGAAGAGTGAACTTTTCTAAGAATCTGTCCATTTCTTCCAGGTTATCTATTTTATTACCTTAAGTTGTTCATAATAGCCTCTTACAACCCTTTGTATTTCTGCATTGTCTGCTGTAACCTCTCCTTTTTCATTTCTAATTTTGTTGATTTGATTCTTCTCTCTTTTTTTTTTACTTGATTAGTCTGGCTAAAGGTTTGCCAACTTTGTTTATCTTCTCAAAGAGACAGCTTTTAGTTTTATTAATCTTTACTATTATTTCTTTCATTTCTTTTTCATTTACTTATGCTCGGATCTTTATGATTTCTTTCTTTCTACTAATTGTGGGTTTTTTACTTGCTCTTTTCCCAGTTGCTTTAGCTGTAATGTTAGGTTGTCTATTCAATGTTTTTCTGTTTCTTGAAATAGGATTGTGTTGCTATAAACTTTCCTCTTAGAACTGCTTTTGCTGCATACCATAGGTTTAGAGTTGTTGTGTTTTCATTGTCATTCGTTTCTAGAAATTTTTTGATTTCCCTTTTGATGCCTTCAGTAACCTGTTGGTTATTTAGAAATGTGCTGTTTAATCTCTATGTGTTTGTGCTTCTTACAGTTTTTTTTCTTGTAATTGATATCTAGTCTCATGGCATTGTGGTCAGAGAAGATGCTTTATATGATTTCACTTTTCTTAAATTTAATGAGGTTTGATTTAAGACTCAAGATGTGGTCTATCCTGGAGAATGTTCCATGTGCACTTGAAAAGAAGGTGTATACTTTTGCATTTGGATGGAAAGTCCTGAAGATATCAATGGAATTCATCTCATCTAATATATCATTTAAGATGTGTTTCCTTTCTAATTTTCTGTTTTTATGGTCTGTCCATTGGTATGAGTGGGTGTTAAAGTCTCCTACTATTAGTGTGTTACTGTCAATTTCTCCCTTTATATCTGTTAGTGTTTGTGTTATGTATTGCAATGCTCCTATGTTGGGTGCATAGATATTTACAATTGTTATTTCTTCCTCTTGGATTGATCCCTTGATCATTATGTAGTGTTCTTCCTTATCCCTTGTAATCTTCTTCATTTCAAGGTCTATTTTGTCTGATATGAAGGCTGCTGCTCCAACCTTTTTTTGCTTCCCATGTGCATGGAATATATTTTTCTATCCCCTCACTTTCAGTCAATATGTGTCTTGAGGTCTGAAGTGGGTTTCTTGTTCAGTTCAGTTCAGTTTAGTTGCTCTTTGTGTCTGACTCTTTGCGACTCCATGTACTGCAGCATGCTAGGCCTCCCTTTCCATCACCATCTCCCAAAGTTTACTAAAACTCATATGCATTGAGTCAGTGATGCCATCCAACCAATTCGTGCTCTGTTGTCACCTTCTCCTCCTGCCTTCAATCTTTCCCAGCATCAGGGTCTTTTCCAAAGAGTCAGTTCTTCGCATAAGGTGGCCCAAGTATTGGAGTTTCAGCTTCAGCATCAATCCTACCAAAGAATATTCACAACTGATCTCCTTTAGGATGGACCGGTTGGATCTCCTTGAGTCCAAGGGACTCTCAAGAGTCTTCTCCAACACCAGAGCTCAAAAGCATAATTTTTTTTTTCTTTTTTTTGTTTTCTGGTATTTTTTCTTTTTTTTAATGTTATTTTATTTTTAAACTTTACAAAATTGTATTAGTTTTGCAAAATATCAAAATGAATCCGCCACAGGTATACATGTGTTCCAAAAGCATAAATTTTTTGATGCTCAGCTTTCGTTATAGTCCAGCTCTTACATCCATACATGACTACTGGAAAAACCATATCCTTGACTAGATGAAACTTTGTTGGCAAAGAAATGTCTCTGCTTTTTAATATGCTGTCTAGGTTGTTCATAGCTTTTTTCCAAGAAGTAAGCGTCTTTTAATTTCATGGCTGCAGTCTGCTTCTGCAGTAATTTTGAAGCCCCAAATAATAAAGTCTCTCACTGTTTCCACTGTTTGCCCAACTTTTTCACTCTCCTTTTTCACTTTCATCGAGAGGCTCTTCAGTTGTTCTTCACTTTCTGCCATAAGGGTGGTGTCATCTACATATCGCAGGTTATTGATATTTCTCCTGGCAATCTTGATTCCAGCTTGTGCTTCTTCCAGCCCTGTGTTTCTCATGAGGTACTCTGCATATAGGTTAAATAAACAGGGTAACAATATACAGCCTTGACATACTCCTTTCCCTATTTGGAACCAGTCTGTTTTTCCATGTCCAGTTCTAACTTTTGCTTCCTGACCTGCACACAGATTTTTCAAGAGGCAGGTTAGGTGGTCTGGTATTCCCATCTCTTGAAGAATTTTCCACAGTTTGTTGTGATCCATATAGTCAAAGGTTTTGGCATATTCAATAAACCAGAAATAGATGTTTTTCTGGAGCTCTCTTGCTTTTTTGATGATCCAGCGGATGTTGGCAATTTGATCTCTGGTTCCTCTGCCTTTTCGAAAACCAGCTTGAACGTCTGGAAGTTCACATCGCATATACTGTTGAAGCCTGGCTTTCAGAATTTTGAGCAATACTTTATTAGTATGTGAGACGATTGCAATTGAGCAGTAGTTTGAGCATTCTTTGGCATTGCCTTTCTTTGGGATTGGAATGAAAACTGACCTTTTCCAGTCCTGTGGCCACTGCTGAGTTTTCCAAATTTGCTGGCATATTGAGTGCAGCACTTTCACAGCATCATCTTTCAGGATTTGAAATAGCTCAACTGGAATTCCATCACCTCCACTAGCTCTGTTCGTAGGGATGCTTTCTAAGGCCCACTTGACTTCACATTCCAGGATGTCTGGCTCTAGGTGAGTGATCACACCATCATGATTATCTGGGTCATGAGATCTTGTTTGTATAGTTCTTCTGTGGATTCTTGCCACCCCTTCTTAATATCTTCTGCTTCTGTTACATCCATACCATTTCCCTCCTTCATTGAGCCTATGTTTGCATGAAATGTTCCTTTGGTATCTTTAATTTTCTCTAAGAGATCCCTAGTCTTTCCCATTCTGTTGTTTTCCTCTATTTCTTTGCATTGATTGCTGAAGAAGGCTTTCTTATCTTTCCTTGCTATTCTTTGGAACTCTGCATTCGAACGGGTATATCTTTCCTTTTCTCCTTTGCTTTTTGCCTCTCTTCTTTTCACAGCTATTTGTAAGGTCACCTCAGACAGCCATTTTGCTTTTTTACATTTCTTTTTCTTGGGGATGGTTTTGCTCCTGGTCTCCTGTACAATGTCACAAACCTCCATCCATAATTCATCAGGCACTCTTTTAGATCTAATCCCTTGAATTTCTTGTAGACAGCATATATATGGGCCTCATTTTTGTATCGGAGAAGGCAATGGCACCCCACTCCAGTACTCTTGCCTGGAAAATCCCATGGACGGAGGAGCCTGGTAGGCTGCAGTACATGGGGTCGCGACTAAGCGGCTTTACTTTCACTTTTCACTTTCATGCATTGGAGAAGGAAATGGCAACCCACTCCAGTGTTCTTGCCTGGAGAATCCCAGGGACAGGGGAGCATGGTGGGCTGCCAACTATGGGGTCGCACAGAGTTGGACATGACTGAAGTGACTTAGCAGCAGCAGCAGCAGTAGCATTTTTGTATACATTCAGCTAGTCTGTGTCTTTTTTGTTGGAGCATTTAATCCATTTAAATTGAAAGTAATTATTGATATTTATGTTCCTATTGCAATTTTATAATTATTTGGGGTTCATTTTGTAGATCTCTTTTCTTCTGTTTTATTTCTTAACTATATAAGTCCCTTTAGCATTTGTTGCAAGGCTGGTTTGATGGTACTGAATTCTCTTGACTTTTGCCCTTTTGAAAAGCTTTTTATTTCTCCATCAATTTTGAATGAGATCCTTGCTGGGAGAGTAATCTTGGTTGTAGATTTTTCCCTTTCAGTACTTTAATTATATCCTGCCATTCCCTTCTGGCCTGCAGAGTTTCTGCTGAAAGATCAGCTGCAAAGCTCAGGGGGTTTCCCTTGCATGTTATTTGTTTCTTCTCCCTTGCTGCTTTTAATATTCTTTCATTGTATTTAGTCTTTGTTAATTTGATTAATATGTTTCTTGGCATGTTTCTCCTTGGGTTTATCCTGTATGGGACTCTTTGTGCCTCTTGGACTTGATTGGCTATTTCCTTTTCCATGTTAGGGAAATTTTCACCTATAAGCTCTTTAAAAATTTTCTCATACCTTTCTTTTTCTCTTCTTCTTCTAGGACCTCTATAATTTGAATGCTGGTGCATTTGATATTGCCCCAGAGGTCTCTGATACTCTCCTCAGCTCTTTTCATTCTTTTCACTTTTTCTGTTCTTCAGAAGTTATTTCCACCATTTTATCTTCCACCTCACTGATTCATTCTTCTGCTTCAGATATTCTGCTACTGATTCCATCTAGAGTATTTTTAACTTCAGTAATTGTGCTATTTGTTTTGTAGACTTTTGCTTTAATTCTTCCAGATCTTTGTTAATTGATTCTTCTGTTTTCTCCATTTTGTTTTCACGGTTTCTGATCATCTTTACTATCACTACTCTGAATTCTTTTAAAGTTAATTTTCCTATTTCCTCTTCATTTATTCGAACTTCTGTGTTTCTAGTTTGTTCATTCATTTGTGCAATGTTTCTCTGCTTTTTCATTTTTTTTTTAAGTTATTGTGTTTGTATCCTTTTCCCAGGCTTCAAGTAAAGCTGAATTCTTTCCTTGAAGGGTTTCTGCCCTCCTAAGTTTGGTCCAGTGGTTTATGTGAGTTTCGTATAGGGTGAGCTTTGTGCTGAGTTTTTGTTTGTTAGTTTTTCCTCTGATGGGCAAGGCTGAGTGAGGTGGTACTCCTGTCTGCTGATGACTGGGTTTATATTTTTGCTTTGTTGCTTAGATGAAGTGTTCTGCACAGGGTGCTACTGGTGGTTGGGTGATTCTGGGTCTTGTATTCAAGTGATTTCCTTTGTGTGAGTTCTCACTATTTGATAACCCCTTGGTTTAGTTTTCTGGTAGTCTAGAATGTCGGAGTCAGTACTCCCACTGCAAAGGCTCAGGGTTTGATCTCTGGTCAGGAGTGAAGATTCCACAAGTGGTTTGTTGTGGCATTAAGGGAGAGTAAAACAGATATCCGAAAATGAGAAACCAAAGATGAACCTCAGACAAATGGCAGCTGCAAAATCAGGCAAATAATAATTAAAACAATGGGATATACACATATACATATACACCCATGAGCAAAGTGAAAATAGTCCAACAAAAATAAAGTATAGTAGATTGATTAGGCAAGCAAAGGAAATAAAAAATTATATTTGCCAGTTATAAACAAAACTAATTTAAGCACAAACTGGAAAACAAAATACAGCAAGGGCCCAAGTGTCAAGTAAAGCGATGGAAACAAAACTAACAAATATGTTGAGAGGAAAGGAAAGAAAGAAAAGAAGGTATAGATATGAAAGTTAAATAGAGGTAGATAAAGAAGATTTATATACATTAAAGATTAACTGCAAAGGGAAAAAACAGTAAGAAAGACAAATGAAGGAACCAATGTAGAAAAAAATATAATAGGTTTAACAAAATTAAAAATTCAAATTATAAAAAAGAGCAAAGAGAAAAAAAAAAAAACCAGAAGAAGAAAGAAAAAGGGAAAAAAAAGAAAACTCCACAGAACTGCAAAAGCCCAATTTAAAGGCAGAGGTTGATAACAACAATAGAAACTGTGATTGAATATACACATTTATATATACACACATAAGCAAAATCAAAACAGTTCAACAGAGCCTAGATACAATAGATTGACCTGGTGAACAAAGGAAACCAAAAATTATATCTACCAGAACAAAACTAGTTAAAGCACAAACTGGAAAACAAAACTAAAGCAAGGTGCCAATTGAGGAATAAAGCAATGAAAATAAAAGTAACAAATTTGTTGAGAGGAAAGGAGAGAAAGAAAAGAAAGAATAGATATGCAAAGTTAAATAGAGGTAGACAAAAAATATTTATATACATTAAAGATTAACTGCAAGAGGAAAAGAACAGTATGAAAAGCAAACAAAGGAACAAATGTAGAAAAAATAGTAATAGATTTAAAAAATTAAAATTAAAGAAGAGATAAAAGAAAAAAAAGAGAAAAACACAGACCTGCAGAAGCCCAAATATAGAGGCAGAGGTTTGTGACAGCAATAAAAAATGTGACTGAGGTAAAAGAAAAAAAGAATAAAACAACCTCAGAGCTTGTCGATTAGCTTAATTGAAATTCTTAGTACCAATAAAATTGACAATTACAACAGAGGGGGGAAAAGAAAAAAAAATCTGAAAGAATCTACAGCAAGTCAAAAAATAAGAATAATAAATGTTTTTCTTGAGTCACTGCTGTCAGAGTCCTTTCCCACAATGGGAATCACAGTCCACCTTACCTCCCTGGGATGCCCTCCAACACTGTACTGATATCTGGACCTGCCATGCGGGCAGGTCAGATTCTAATCTGGTTCTACTCCTGTGTGTTCTTGCCTCCAATGTCCACAGCTATCAGAGCTAGTGTGTTTTCTTTTCTGGGAGCTCTTAATGGCTTTTTATATATTCCATAGGCACAGAGTCTGTTTAGTTGATTGGGAGGATTTAATCTGCAGCTTGTACAGCTATTGGGAAAGTTTTGGGTCTTTTTGCTTAACCACACTGTCCCTGGGTTTCCATTGTGGTTTTATTTCCACCTCTATGTATGGCTCGTCCACTGGGGCTTAGCTCCTGAGGCTGCCCTGGAGGGCTTGGGTTTACCCCTGTGAGGGCCAGGTGTGGAAGTGGCACAGCTGCTTGGGTCGCAAGGGTTCTGGGAGCATCAGCTACTCAGGGGGGTTGGTGGCTAGGGCAGCAGGAAATATAGTGCTCTAGAAGGGATGGCAACCAGTATTAGCCAATATGTGCCAGTATTCTTGCCTGGAGAACCCCCTCTCTGACAGAGAAACCTGGCAGGCCACCATCTATAAGGTTGCAGAGTTGGACAGGACCGAAGTGACGCTGCACACATAAACACAAGGCTTTTTTTTTTTTTCACCTTTGACAGCTCTGCCCCAGTGAGAGTTGAGCATAAAAGTAGTGCAGCTGCTTGGCATGCAGGGACCCTGGTGGTGCCAAGTGTTCAGGGACACAGACACCTCCGTGGCAGGAGTTATGGCCCTGTCAGAGCCTTTTTTCAAGCCTCTTGTATCTGGCAATCAGAGGTCTCTTTGGCCAGACTTTCTCCTTAGCTCCGCCTATTCAAGCACTTAGAGGAATCCCTTGCCTGGGGCCCTTCTCTGTTGTTCAGCATGTCAGGCACATAGAGAGACCCCTTTGGCTGGGGTCCTACTCTGTAGATCAGTGCATCAGTCACTGAAAGTAGTACCCTGGGAGGGGTCCTACTCTGTAGTTCAGTGCCTCAAGCAGTCAGGCATTTGATGGGCCAGCCTGTCTATTGTTCAGCTGTGATGCTGCCATATGGGGAGAGAGAGGCTTGGTGATGGCTCCACCCTCTACACATGACTCAGCAGTATTGCCTCGCTTTATGGCTGCCTGGCTTTCCTCCACAGGCATTTCCCATCACAATCTCCTCCATCACATCCCCTCGATCCCTCTCTCTACAATCAACAGCAGCCCTCACAGTGGGTTTGCTCCACAAACCCTGAACTTCAGTTCCCAGCTGCTGCCCCTTCCAGGAGACCCACGTTCCTACCAGCATATGTATGGCTTTGACAAGGACTGTCTGATTCTCATTCAACTTAGGCTGCCACAGATCAGCTGTTTCACTCTCAGCCTTAAATGTTTCTCCTCTGACTCAGACAATTGCCCTACTGTGGGGATCTGACCGCGCTTCAGTTCCCCCACCCAATGAAGGCAGGTCCACTCCTACTCCTGTTTTTCCCCCTAGTTCTTTCATCCTACTGAGTTTTGCGTGGTTCTATATATTCTTTTCCACTGGTCAGGTAGCCCTGTTCGCTCTCAGCTGGTGTTCTGCATGCACTTCTGTGTCTGATGGTGCATTCCTGATATATCCGTGAAGAGAGATATACTCCACATCCACCTACTCCTCTGCTATCTTGTCCTCCGGTCTAAATATATCATGCTTTAACGGAAAAAAAGAATTCAATTAAATCAAGAAATATTCTGAGAAAAATAGATTATTCATCTTTACTTAGTGCATATTTTGACCACATTAGAAGAATAAAATATAATACTTATTATCAACAATAACAAAATAAATAGTCCAGCAAATTCCTGTTCCAGAAGACAGCTTTTACTCAATACTTTTCCTTATGTTATGTTGGAACTCTGCTTAAATATGTCACACAGCGACCCAGGCGTAAAAATTAACCACTCTCTATATGATTCTTCAACAGGTTACAAACTTCTCTACATCTTATGCCTCATTTATGAAATAAAATGATGTAACATAATTTCTAATCATTTTTTCTCTGAGATACTATGAAGCTCTATGTCTTAAGGTAAGGTTTTCATATGGTAATTACATATACTCACATTTCTCTGTTATTCTTTATCTACTAGAAAATTGACTCAGCGTTATGAATCCAAACAACAAATCTCATTTTGTAATGACACAGTATCTGTGCATGCATATGTGTGTTTTTAGGCCCAAACACAAAATTATCTAAATGTTCATTCTGAATGATCAAGTGAGATAGAAATGAATTTTATCCTTTGAAAATTTCCAATTCATAATCCATATTTTCTCTTTTTCACATCTACTTTGAACAACAACATCTAGGAAGGTTAAATAGACCTAATGTATTAATTATTAATCTCTAACTCTGCTTTACCCTCATGGCAGTGACAACAATAATAATGGTCATTCCATCCCCATGAGGACTCATTCATTCCTTCATTAAACTAAGACATTCCTGGGCATAATGAGGGTCACTGGGGTGTTATCCATACAACTGGACATATTGGAATGCCATAGAAATAACCAGGAGAAGTGTGAATGTTGTTTTGGGAGATAACAGGGACGATTTCTCAGAGGAGATTACACAATGGAACGACAGTTCCTAAACTTTGAATAAAGACTTTTTGTGTGTGTAAAAATAATATTCATAAAAAGGAAACAATTTTCCTTTTCAATGAACTCACACTTTCATCTGTCATTTCCCCTTCTTTCTTATGGGAAGACAGATACATTCTGTTCTAAACCCAGCTGGTCCCTTGTTGCAGCTTTTACTTCCCCCAAGGTCTTATATCATTAATTATCACTTCCTTATTGAATAGTTAATTCTCTCATTGTCCACTAATTCTGTGTCCTTCCAACTACAGCTATGTTCTATGATTTCCATGCATTAAAACAACAACAACAACAGCAACTGTCTTCCAACCTTCCCTTTACTTTAGCCACTTCTCTTTTTACTCATAGGAAAACTTCTTGACCTATAAGCTTGCTCAAGCTTC
This sequence comes from Bubalus bubalis, assembly GCF_019923935.1. Taxonomy (NCBI): domain Eukaryota; kingdom Metazoa; phylum Chordata; class Mammalia; order Artiodactyla; family Bovidae; genus Bubalus; species Bubalus bubalis. Next base: position 41,471,646 of record NC_059171.1, on the reverse strand, counting down.
TACTGAAATACATTCTATACATCAATAGAGATTCCTTAATGCTAAATCCAACAACTTCTCTATCTAAAGCCTACATGAATACTTAATATCTGTACAATATTTGACTTTGAGGAACAGTCCTCCTGGAAAAAAAATAACTTTTCCTTTAGCTTCATCTATAATATTCTCTTTTGTTATTGTTTTTAGTCACAAAGTAGTGTCCAACTCATTTTTTACATCATAGACTATAGTCTGCCAGGCTTATCTGTCTATGGAATTCTCCAGACAAAAATACTGGACTGGTTTGCCATTTCCTTTTCAGATGATCTTCCTGACCCAGGGTTCAAACCCACATCTCCTGCTTTGGTAGGTGGGTTTTATACCACTGATCCACCAGGAAAACCCAATATTCTCTTTTAACTATTTATTTAAATTGATCATATAGGCTATTCTTTCTAAATTCTTTTCTTAAAAGCGTGTGTTACCTTATGTCTCTCTCACATTCTCCACATATAATGATTTGTGTGTGGAGTTCAAAGAGTTGCAGTGAAGATCAAGTAATATAGTGTATGCAAAATTATTGACACATGCCAAGTCTACTCCAGTATTCTTGCCTGGAGAATTACAAGAGGGCAGAGGAGCCTGCTGGGTTACAGTCCATGGGGTTGCAAAGAGTAGAACATGATTGAGCTGATGAGCACACAAAAGCTTTAATTAATAAATGAGAAATATTATTATAATCATTAGTGTTCATAATGATATATTCTAATCTAACATAATGATGACTGCTGGATCCAAGCTCTTTGAGCACTATAGATCCAAGAATTATTCAATACACTTTTCTGCTATGATGAAAATGTACAATTCTGGCATTCAATATGGCAGCCATTATCCACATGTAACTTGCAAAATGTTTGCAATGTGGCTACTGTGAAAGAGGAGCTGAAATTTTTAATTTTCCTTAATTTTAATTAATGTAAATTTAAATAATCACATGTGACCAGGGACTACTATACAGTATTAGATAGTACAGATCTAGGCCTATTTTTAACTTACATTCAGTTTGAAAAATTAAAATGTGTCCAACAATCAGATTCCCCTTCTGTGTATTATAGAACAAGCTACTTTTTTGAATTCCTTGTTTCAATTAATGGGATCACCATTTGCCAAGGCAACAATGTTCAAATGCTATGTGATGAATTAGGATTCATTTTGAAATGAAAAGAGCATGACCTTTGAATCAAACACACCTGGCTTCAAATTGGACATCTCCATTTCCTTGCCATTTGACCTTGGGCAAATTAAATAACCTGCAAGAGAATCATTTTTTTTTTCATTTGTAAAATAGAAATAAATATGTGTATCACACAAGGCTATTATCAGGATTAAAAGTCACAGCTTATGTAAAACACCTGGCTTAATGGCTGGGCATATAAAGCACATATATTTCATAAATATACATTACCTCTTTTCTTGCCTCCCATTTCAAATGGATTAACAGATTCTATTGATCTCCTGTTGAAATATTTTATGTCTTTCCTCTTTTTCCATTCCCATTGAATATGTTCTTATTAATCTCCTTCTCATCAACTTTTTCCAGTGGAATAGCCTCTTAATCAATATCTCTTCCCCAGTTATCTTTTGGTAATATCTCTTATCCAGCCATATTCTAAATTTCTACAAAATAGCTTTTCCAAAATGTTGATCTGATCTCATCACTATTTATTGCTTTATAATTTTGCTATATGAGTATGTAATTGTGTATTGCATGGTTCTAATTTTTATAAAGTAAGTGGTACCACAAGTGTATCACAGTACAAGTATTCTACAACCCTCACTCTTGCATCTTTGGAGTCCATAATTATAATTTTCATTATGCATAACTTTAATTTCTTTATTTTTGTGTTCATGGCACATGTAAAAAGGTGACAATTTAGTTATTTTTCTGTTGATAAATATTTAAGGCTGCTTTGAACATTCTAGTATACTTTTGTTAATGAACACATGCAAAATTTTTCTAGTATATGTGCCTGTTATATCGAACAAAGTGAACAAATGCTAAGAGTACAGCTCATTTAAAGTGTATACACTTCATTAACCACCATCCAAATCAAGGCACATAATGGTTCCAATCTCAGAAGGCCGTTATTACCTACCATCCCTAGGAACACAGTTCCTAGTTCTATTATTCTATATTCATGTTCTGTAATTTCATGTATATCAATATGACCTTTTGATGTCTAGCCTCTTTTCCTAAAAATTGTAAGATTCATGATTGTCCTGCATGCAGCTTCAGCTCTTCCTCCCCACCCCATTGCTCTTAAGTATCTATTATATGAATACTCCATTACTTATTCATCCATCGTACATCTCAAGTGTATTTGAATTATTTCTGGGTTTTTGTTATTATTTCCATAGAATGAACACATGCACTTATTTCTGTTCAGGCTATTCCTAAGAGTGAAGTTACTAGATCACAAGGTAATACATTTTTAGCTACAGTAGATACCCTCCACACCACTTTCCAATGTGGATCAGGAACTTACTTTCTTACTAGAAATTTCTGAGGGTTTCAATTGCTCCACATCCACCATGATATTTGAAATCCTGTTGCAATTCTCATAGGATTGTCATGATAATACATTGTGGTTGTGCTTCTATTTCCTTGATAACTAATATTTTAAACAACTTTTCATGTGATTATTACCATTTGTATATTTTTTGTAAAGTGCACATTAGTGACATTTTCCACATTTTGTTTTTTTATACTTTTAGTTTTGATTTGTAAGACCTATTATATAATCTGGAATGAATCATTAGTTGAATATATGTATTGCAAATATCTTTACTAACTCTGTGACTTGACTTTCCCCTCTTATTGTGTATTTGATGAAAATAAGTTCTAAATATTCATGAAGCACATTAAAAAACTTTTGTTGTTAGTGTTATTATACTGTTTAATATTAACTCTAAGTTCATGAAAATTTCCTCCTATGTTTTCTTTTTAAGCTTTATTGTTTTAGATTTTGCATTTATTTCTATGATACATCTGGAATTAATTTTTGTGTATGGTTTGTATAGGGTCAGGGTCCATTTTTTTCCATATGGATATTCAATTGACCCACCACCATTTATTGAAAAGACAATTGTTTCCCCCACTGAATTGTGGAGGTGACTTTGTCATAAATCAGGTTACTATATACATGTGGGTCTGTTTCTGGAATCTGTAATTCCCTGCCATTGAAATATTTATCTTCATACAAACACCATACTGTATAAATTGCTGCAGTTTGGAAATAAATTTTATAGTTAACAAATCCTCTACTTTTGTTCTTTTGAAGATTTCCTTTCCTACTCTAAATTCTAGGTATTTTGCCTTTCCATGTACATTTTGGAGTTTGTTTGCCAGTATCTAGAAAAATCTGGAGTATTTCCTAGCATATGAATATTTCTAGTATACAAATATTTCCTTATAATAACTGCCTTTTGTATTTTTGACAAGACATACCTTCATTACTGGGCTTCCTTGGTGGCTCAGTGGTAAAGAATCCACCCTCAATGCAGGAGACACAGGGGATGTGGGTTTGATCCTTGTGTCGGGAAGATCCACTGGGAGCAGAACATGATAACCCTCTCCAGGATTCTTCCCTAGAGAATCCCCTAGACAGAAGAGCCTGGTGGTCTTCAGTCCATAGGGTCACAAAGAGACATGACTGGAGCGACTTAGCACACACACATATGCATCTTCATTACCATTCACTTCAAGTAATGTCTAAAGTAGTATGTTTTAAATTTCTAAATTCTTGGAATTTTTAATCTCTGTTTTTGATTTCTAATTTGACTTTTTATGGTCAGGTAGTCTATACATTTTCAGTCTATTGAAATATGAAGAGATATGTTTGATAAGACAGATTTTGATCACTTTTGGTAAATACAGAGCATGAACTATATGTGGTGGTTCTTCTCTCTTCAGGAGACCAGTGATATGTGTGCTTTCGGTGACAGGCTGTGTTTTTCAAAGATAGCCACACAATACCCGCCATCCTACATGATCATTTACAATGTGACCGTCATGTTTTTTTTCAGTGAAAAGTGGGGTCTATGTCTCTTCTCTTGAACATGGTGGACTTGTGATTTCCTTATAACCAAAGCAATGTTGTGGAAACACTATATAACTTACAAAGTTAAGGCAGAAAGTGCATGCATTTCTGCCCTGTTTACTGGAACACTTTGTTTTGGAGTGCCCGGTCAACACCAAAGAAGTCTAATTAATTATCTTCAAGTCACTATGTTGTCAGAAAGTAAGACCACATAGAGAGGCCATTGTAGGTGCTCTGATCAGCAATTCTTCTTTTTTTTTTTTTAATTGGAGGAAAATTGTTTTAGAATGCTGTGTTGATTTCTCCCATACAACAATGCAAATCAGTCATAATTATACATATATCACCTTCCTCTTGAGACACCCTCCCCTCCCCCTATCTCACCTCTCTAAATCATCACAGAGCACCAGGCTGGACTCCCTGTGCTATATATCATCAGCAATTCTAATCTGTCTTCCCTACCAAGGCACTAGACATACAAGTGAATCAACCTTCACATGATTCTAGTTCCAAGATATCAATCACACATAGTCTTTCAAAACTAAAACTGATAAAACTAAGAGAATTTACCAACTATACAATTTATTTTCAAACTACAGCAATGTATACCATATGATGTTTGTCATGTAAGAAACTGGACTATTCTGTGGTAATAATGCTGTGTAAAGATTAAGAATGTGAAGATACCACATGTACTCTTACTGGCAATCCTAGTCTTTAATCCTTCTCAGCTTATAAAGGGAGACATGAAGGTTAGACAAAACTTCAAATGAGTTTATCCATCAGTCTTTGTGTCATAATAATTTGAATTTGTGGATTTAAGTTATTTGATGTGTTTTGATCTGTGTAATTAATATATTTTTTGAAGTTCATTGGCTTCTCCCTCTTCATAGGTGGAGTCACTGTGAAATGATTATAGTAGTAATTTCTTTCTTTCTCTTTGGTATAACAAGATGTTATACTCTCAGAAAGGTTAATACCTAAAATCAGATGTTTCCCCAAAGAACTCTGTTTTTGTATGTGATCGTGTGAACAATAGTATTTTAAAAGAAAACTCCAGGTACCAAGAATGATCATTACTTCTCAGTTGCCTAATGTTTCCAGATGGAGTGACTATACATATGAAGTGAAGTTGCTCAGTCGTGTCCGACTCTTTGTGACCCCATGGGCTGCAGCCTCCCAGGCTCCTCCATCCATGGGATTTTCAAGGCAAGAGTACTGGAGTGGGGTGCCATTTCCTTCTCCAGGGGATCTTCCCGACTCAGGTATTGAACCCGGGTCTCCCGTATTGCGGGCAGATGCTTTACCCTCTAAGCCACCAGGGAAGCCCAACTATACATATATATATATGTATATATATATATATAATTATACTTAGAAATAAATAATATTTAGATATAAAAGATATTACATTATATATATATACACATAAATATATGTATGTGTATATAATCATCATGGATTTATATAGATATTTCCTGTTCAAGACTAAAAAGATTATATAACATCTTTTATACTATAACAATGTCATCTTCCTTTCACACTGTGAATCTTGGTAATAGAGAGGAGAGTAGCATTAGGGCATTCTATTATTAGCTGTTTTACACAGGCATCAGTCTAAGACTAATAATATTATACTACCACAAATACAATTACTATACTTATTATTTTCATGTGCTGTCCACTTTCTCCTATGTTTTATTTTTTTTAAAAAAAAACATCATAACTTTATTTATTTTTTTTAATTTTATTTTATTTTTAAACTTTACATAACTGTATTAGTTTTGCCAAATATCAAAATGAATCCGCCACAGGTATACATGTGTTCCCCATCCTGAACCCTCCTCCCTCCTCCCTCCCCATTCCATCCCTCTGGGTCGTCCCAGTGCACCAGCCCCAAGCATCCAGTATCGTGCATCGAACCTGGACTGGCAACTCGTTTCATACATGATATTTTACATGTTTCAATGCCATTCTCCCAAATCTTCCCACCCTCTCCCTCTCCCACAGAGTCCATAAGACTGTTCTATACATCAGTGTCTCTTTTGCTGTCTCGTACACAGGGTTATTGTTACCATCTTTCTAAATTCCATATATATGCGTTAGTATACTGTATTGGTGTTTTTCTTTCTGGCTTACTTCACTCTGTATAATAGGCTCCAGTTTCATCCACCTCATTAGAACTGATTCAAATGTATTCTTTTTAATGGCTGAATAATACTCCATTGTGTATATGTACCACAGCTTTCTTATCCATTCATCTGCTGATGGACATCTAGGTTGCTTCCATGTCCTGGCTATTATAAACAGTGCTGCGATGAACATTGGGGTACTCGTGTCTCTTTCCCTTCTGGTTTCCTCAGTGTGTATGCCCAGCAGTGGGATTGCTGGATCATAAGGCAGGTCTATTTCCAGTTTTTTAAGGAATCTCCACACTGTTCTCCATAGTGGCTGTACTAGTTTGCATTCCCACCAACAGTGGAAGAGGGTTCCCTTTTCTCCACACCCTCTCCAGCATTTATTACGTGTAGACATTTGGATCGCAGCCATTCTGACTGGTGTGAAATGGTACCTCATAGTGGTTTTGATTTGCATTTCTCTGATAATGAGTGATGTTGAGCATCTTTTCATGTGTTTGTTAGCCATCTGTATGTCTCCTATGTTTTTATAGGTGCACTATATCTGTGTTGTCAGAGCATATCACTATTATATATAATATTCTCGTTAGCCTTGATTTGGTCTTAATCATACAATTAATTATATATTTATCACACAGTTTATATTTAGTTTCATATCTTTAGCAATTTTGAATGCTTGAAGTTTATCCTCTAGTGGATTAATCATCAAGAAGTCTTATATCAAGAGTATTTCTTACATTGTTGTTTGCTGGTAAGTCTATTTTTAAAATATATTTGAAAGTCTACTTGTTTAGAAAGTCTTTAGTTCCATTTTAAATCCTTGTATGTCTTAAATATATCTTTTTCTGACTTAGGATGTCAAAATTACTGATGCTAATCAATTTCTTGTCTTATGAAACATTTGCTATTTGTTAATAAACATCAAAAGAATATTTGATTTTTCTCTACATTATAGTAATTTCATACAAGATTTTGGTGTTGGTCTCTGTGGATCACTTTTTCTTAGTGATATAATGCATTAAATCAATTAATGCTTATTTCCGCATGTTAGAATACTTTTCATGAAATACAATTTTATTATTTGCTCCCTTCTCTTGCTTTGATTTTCTTAAGAAATTCTGTTATCTGTTGTTGGATCATCTTTGTTTATCTTCAGTATTAGTCAGTTTCCCTCAAACACTTCATCTTTTTCTCCATTTCTCATAAATTTTAGAATCTTCTTTTTCATTTTTAATGAATGTTAAAGTGTTATCAGTTATGCTTATTTACTCTTGGTTTCTTTTAGTTTAGTCTTCATTGCTGATACTATTTTTTCCCCTCTAATATGTAATCATTTTCTAAGTCCTCATATCTTATTTCTGAATTTTTCTAATTCTGATTTTTGCTATCAAATAGTTTGATTCAAACCACTTAATTCAAATGGTTTTTATCTTTTTCTTGGAAAACGTGGTTAACAGTTTTTTAAAATCTGTTTCTAAGTCATTTTCTGGTAGTACGGTTTTATTGTCTAACAGTCTTTTTTATCTTCGATTCTTTCTTCTCCTCAGAGCCACACAAAAAAGTGTATACTACAGTATTTTGAAAAGAAGAAGTCTATAATTCTGGTGAAGTCTAGTGTATTTTTTTTCTTCTATGCATTATGCTTTTGGTGTCACATCTGAAACATCTTTGCCAAAACTAAGGATATAACAATATTTCTCATATATTTTCATTTAGAAATTTTATAGTTTTAGATTTTACTTTTTAACCTACTATATATTTTAATCAATTTTTGACATGACAATTTGTTTTTATTTTTGTTTCCTAATGAATCAACTCCAGTATTCTTGCCTGGAGAATCCCATGGACAGAGGAGCCTGGCGGGCTACATTTCATAGGGTCACAGAGTCGGACATGACTGGAGTGACTTACACACACGATGAAGAAGCACTAGTTCTAGCACTGTGTTTTGGTAAAGACGATCCTTTCTTCACTCAGTTGCCTTTGTAGCCTTGTCAAACATTTGATTGCATGTGTGTTTTGCTTAGTCTATTAATATGTCTTTATGCCAGTATCACAAAGTCTTGATTTTGGAGGTTTTATAGTAATTCTTGACATAGGATACTTTTGGCACTTTGACTTTATTCTTTTTTAAAAATTGTTTTAACTATCTTAAATTCTTTGGAGTCCCCTATATATTTTATATATTTTAGAAACAACTTGTTAATGTCACCAAAAAGTTCTTCATAAATTTTATTGAATTGTGCTGAAACTTAATCAGATTTATTTCTAGGTATATAAGTATTTAATATTTTTAAAAATCTCAATTTTGATTTTTTCTAATATATAAAAGTACACTAGATTTTATAAATATTTGCTTGTATACTTGATATACTTTCTTATACATTCTAGAAAGGTGTGTGTGTGTGTGTTTTGTCCTTGAACTGCATTTACATAGATGACTATATTGTTATTAAATTGTTTTGCTTCTTTCCTTTTAAACTTTATTGACTTTAAAAATAACACAGTCAGTTATTTTACCAGCAAAAAATGGAATTTATTCAGGAATAGCAGAGGAATGGCAATTCAGGACAAGCAAGCTATAGGAAAAGTCATAGGCAAGTCAAACAAACACTGGAGAAAAATATTAATTTATAAAGAAGAGGAGGTTAGAATGGGCTGTTTTGAACAAAAGTCCACCAGAGGAAAGTGAGGATTCAGGATGATGACTGTTTTTCATTGGTTGAGTTACTAGAGTAACTTGTAATGTCTTGTAGAAGATGCAAAGTACATATTGTCTTGTTGCAGCCTATAATTGATGATTTTTCCCCCCTATTGATAGTTCTTCTGTTAGGGTCTATAATTGACAATTCATACTATAATTGACACTGAGTGGCACTTCATGAGAATTCCTGCTTCAATCCATTTTAGTGAAATTTCTCTTTGTTAATTTTTACAACTTTGAATACATCCTTTTCCCTGCATATTATACTCTCAAAGACCCTTAGTGCAATGTTGAAGACAAGTGGTGAGAATAGATGTCTTAGACTTTTTCCTAAAATTGGAAAAGCATTCTATCTTTTACTATTAAATATGAAGTTAGCTGTATGTTTTTAGATGACTTTACCTAAGGATACCTATTTCAACTCTTACTTCACTGTTTCTATAAGAAATGGATGTTAATTTTTGTTAACTTATATTTTTCTGTATCTTATAAGATGTTCATTAGCTTTGTATTTTTAAGCTGGTTAATGCAATGGATTATATAAATTTATTTTAAATTTTAAACTAAATTAGTATCCCTATAATAAAACCTCCTTTGCATTGAAATACGATAATTTAAAACATTTATTTTGCCAAAATTTTAAGAATATTTGCAGCAGTGATCATGGAGGTTAGCTGTCTGTAGTTTTTGTTATTTGTGCAGTGTTCATGGAGGACAGCTGTCTGTAGTTTGTGTTATTTGTGATGTTTTTAGCTTTGGAATAAGAATGATGCTAGACTCATAAAATAAATTAGGAAACATTTCCTTCTCTTCAAGAAGAAATTTGTAATTATTTCATTTTTTGATTTTTAAGTGCATTTCATAAGGAAAATTGCATGGACCTGAAGTTATTTGGGACTGATTGCTTAACAAATGTTTTAACAAATAATTCAATTTAATACACATAATGCTACACAAGTGCCTTTCAGCAAATTTTCCCTTTCCTCCAAGATCTAAGCTTTTGACATAATAAAGTTTTTTTTAATGACAGTTATTTATTTTTCTTTTAACATCCATCTATCTGTAGAGATACAACTTTTGTCATTAATAATATTGGTAATTTGCATCTTGTCTCTTTTTGTTTTCTTGGTCTATAGCCAGAGGTTTATCAACTATATTAGTCTCAGAAAGCTATATTTTGGTTTTGATTTTTCTTTTGTTCAGTTCAGTCACTTAGTCGTGTCTGACTCTTTGCAACCCCATATACTGTAGCACGCTAGGCCTCCCTGCCCATCACCAACTCCCGGAACTTGCTCAAACTCATGTCCATTGAGTTAGTAATGCCATCCAACCATCTCATCCACTGTTGCCCCCTTCTCCTTTTGCCTTCAATCTCTCCCAGCATCAGTGTCTTTTCCAATAAGTTGGCTCTTTGCATCAGGTGGCTAAAGTATTGGTACTTCAGCTTCAGCCTCAGTCCTTTCAATGAACTTTCAGGACTGATGTTCTTTAGGATGGACTGGTTGGATCTCCTTGCAGTCCTAGGGACGCTCAGGAGTCTTCTCCAACACCACAGTTCAAAAGCATCAATTCTTTGGCGCTCTCTCTTATTAGACTTTCTAAATATTTAATCAATATCTTTTATCATTTATATTCATCCTATTTCTGATTACTTACAGTTACATTTGATCTTTTTTTAGTTTCACTTCAAGAGTGAAAGCTGAGATATTGATAAATAATTTAATATTAGTATTTAGTGTATTTATTCAAATAGTGATTTAATACAGAGATTTAGTATATTTTTCATCTCAGACACTCCAGTTGCCATTTCTCGAGTCTTGATTTAATTTTTAATTTTTTTAAACACTGTATATGTCTCTACTTAACTTTTTGATCATGGGGGACATGGTGATAACTTTTAATGTCCTTGTCTGCAAAGTCTAGTATCTATGTCAGTTCTGATTTATGTATTGATTTGTCTCATCATAAGTTTTATTCTTCTGCTTTTTTGAATTCTTTGATATCAAATGCTGAGCTCACCTTTCTGTGGTTTTCTTCTATCTTGAAACTTAGTTCCTCAAATCTTTGCTATCTCTGCAGATCTCCAATAACTTCACACATATTTTCTAGTTTTTAATCTAAGCTTTCTAATTGTTCTTATTAGATGGTTGGTATAAGAGAATCAAGCCTAACATTGCTGGTAGTGGGATTCATCAATTATTTTATTCTGATTAGAAAATAAAATAACAGTTTTAGAGAAGACAGTCATTGCTAGCTGCAAACAAGTTGCTTGATAACAAATGATCCTTAATAGGAACAGAACTGATAAAAATTTCCCTTTTGACTTTTGGAATGCTGGAGCTCTCTCCTAGCTCTTGATTCCATAGAGGCTAAATAATACATTCATGCCATAGCAAGACTTCAGTTGTAAAATTTTGACCAAAAACTTGTCAACTCTTGGATGGCAGAGGCTTAGTCATCTTTAATTCCTACTGCACCTAGTCCAGCATCTTGAACTTTATATTTAAAATAAAGTAAGGGTTTCCGTTTAATATATTATTTTGGAGAACAATATTTAAAACATTTTAAAAGCATTTAGAATGTGCTGATCATTGTGTTAAATGATTTAATCATAAAATCTTGTTAACTCTGCACAGCAACATTATAGTGTATGTTTGGGGGAAAAAAAAAAAAGTGAAACTGTTCGTCACTCAGTAGTGTCTTTGCTGTTGTGTCCAACTCTTTGTGACCTCTGTCTATAAACTTCTCCAGGCAAGTGTATGTTTAAGGTAGGGTAAATTCAAATCTTTCACCCAAAGATTGTCTTATATTTCTCTTCCCCAAAGAGAACATATCTTTTCTTTTTTTTTTTGGCTTTTTTTATTTGAAAAATCACAAATTACATAGTTAATTTTTTTATATCCTTACAGTTACATTGGAGAAGGAAATGGCAACCCACTCCAGTACTCTTGCCTGGAGAATCCCATGGAGGGAGGAGCCTGTCGCAAAGAGTCAGACAGGACTGAGCGACTTTCACTTTCACTTTCACAGTTACATCAGAAAATCAGATGAGTGAATTTCTGAAAATTTTATTTTCATTTGCCATCGTGCAGTGAATGTATTTTATTTTTTAGTTAATTAATTTTTAAAATTGAAGGATAATTGCTTTACAGAATTTTGTTGTTTTCTGTCAAACATCAACAGCAATCAGCCATCAGTGTATATTTTAGAGTTAAAGGTTGATTTCAGCTTCACCAGTGGTCCTGGCTATACTATCATATTTCCTATTCTCTTCCCAGTAGCAGCGAATAGTGGCTTGGATCCTGTTATTATTCACCAATCCCTTATGTCCGCTGAATATCTCCTTGGCTTAGAGTGTGCACCTCCTCTCTTCTACCATCCTCTACGCCAAGTTCCTTCTCTGTGTTCTGTCTCCTGGCTCTGACAGCCCAGCTGTCAAATCTCACTGCCCACTACTTACCTCCACAAGGAGTTCTGATATGACTTGACATAGAGCTTTGTCTGCCATGACTTCCTCAAAAAATTACACTGATTTCTTCCCCAAAGAAGCAAATCTAGCCCTAAATTCTGTCACCACCACTCTCCCTGATGTGACGATAAGGCTAGAATTTTACAGCTCCTTAAGTGCAGACCAAACATTGTAACTCATAAGAGACAAGAGGTCTACTAGGATAGGTCACTCATTCAGACAGAATTGGAGCTCATATCTCTTGGCTATACTTGATTATAAAATAATAAATCATAAAATACACTGTGCACACCAGAAAAGATAGTCTATCTACCTATGCAAATCCACTGCATTATATACAAGGACTTTCTAAAAAGAAGAGGCCCAAGTAGACATACAAAGATGTACAACATTCCCACAATTCAAAGATGAATGTTTTTCAAGATTTTAATATTTTTGAACCTTACTATTTTTAATATATATCAATTGCAGCACTTTTGCTTATTTGTTTTTCTTGAACAAATTTTTTAGATAACCCCATGTCTTAGAATACAGGACACTAGTGTTTATCAATTTGTCTCCAGATATTTATCTCAGTGTTTATTTCATAGACTTCAGAGTCACCCAATCTTGCTCTTAGTATGTGATTAAACCACTTTATATTGATGGGCTTTGGTCATAGCAAAGCACAAACAAATTTAGGAAAATTTAGAAAAATTATTTTTCCCTTCAGACTATAAATATCTTTGTCTTTAAGAATATATTTATAGTAGTACTATATAATATTATATTTGTTAATATTTTTCTACTTTAGTCATAATAACCACATTATGATTAAAATAAGTAATATGTCTGATTGAAATTATTCAAAGAATTTTTATGGATTTATATTTTCTTGGGCAAAGTGCTTATGATCTTTTCATCCATTTAGACTATTGAAAGAAAGATGAAACAGGTTTAAAATGGGTATAAATTATTCATAGTATTTTTATTCAATTTTCCTTTAAAGAAAAGAAATCAAATGTGTTTTTCTTCAGCCTTTAAAATGGAGATTTGGACTCTTATGCTTACCAGATCAGTCACATGATGTCACCAGAATTTGACTTATATCACCTTAGTTTTCATACAGAGGCCCTTGTCTCAGACCTTTCCCACTTTCACAGGAAGAATTCTTACACAAACTATGAAAATCACACCTAGTCTTAATTTTGCAATTGTATAAACCCAACCTGCAGTGGTAGGCACTAAATTATGGGTTCTTAAGTTTGGTTTCATGTGATTTTATTTGCTTTGTTTTCAGTATCTGGTATGAAATTGGCAATAGAGCATGAATTATTATGCACTTATGGTGTCTCTTCTGTGTGCTAGTATTCTGCTCGTATTAGAAGAAATTTAGCCTGATAAATTGAAAGTAAAAAAGTATATCTCCAGTTAAATTGTTCAAGAGTTACCCTTTGTATTCCTCTAACAGCAAAAATAGAAACTTCATATACTGAAATACTGTCATACAACAAGGACTGTAAATTTATAATTTCTCCATCAAGAGAGCCAGAAAGTCAACATATGTAAACACTATAGTTTGAAAATCTATTTCAAAATTATCATGAAAGATGTGTTAGTAAATTCACTATATGTTTGTATAATCTGTCTTCAAATTCAAGATTGCCAGAATTTAGGAAGTTTTAAAATTAAAGTTGTAGGGTTTTCCACATTGCTAATTTTAAAACATCTAGTATGCCAAATCAAAACAGCATTGTTGCATATGCTGATGTGATGTTACATACTGACTCACACAACTTTAGTTATTTTGTTCATGGCTTTTTGTGTAGGTAATATCCTGAACAATGATTACTCTTTTAAATTTTCTCATGCTAGATCATGGGAACAAAATTTGCTTTGTTGCATAGAAAACTTCATTCATGTAACTTTTAACTAAGACTATTTGGTGGAATGTGACTTCCCTGGTAGCTCAGCTGGTAAAGAATCCATCTGCAATGCAGGAGACCCTGGTTCATATATATATTTAGGGTTAAATTTTATTCATTCATTTATCTTTAAAAAATTATTAAAGTATAGTTGATTTACAATATTGTGTTAGTTTCAGGTGTACAGCAAAATTATTCAGTTACACATGTCTTTATATTTTTTTTCAGATTCTTTTCCCATATAGTTATTACAGAAGATTGAGTAGAATTCCCTGTGCTATACAGAAGGTCCTTGCTAGTTATCTCTCTTATATATAAAAGTTTGTTTATATTAATCCCAAGCTCCTTATTTATCCCTCCCCTACCCTTACTTCCCCTTTGCTAATCATATTTTTTTTTTCAAATCTGTGAGTCTGTTTATTTTTTGTAAATAAACAGCCCCAGTTTGATTCCTGGGTCTGGAAGAACCCCTGGAGAAGGGATAGGCTACCCACTCCAGTATTCATGGGCTTCCCTGGTGGCTCAGATGGTAAAGAATCTGCCTGCAATGTGGGAGATCAGGGTTTGATCCCTGGGTTGGGAAGATCTCCTGGAGGAGGGCATGGCCACCCACTCCAGTATTCTTACCTGAATACAGTCCATGGGATCACAGAGTCAGACACGACTGAGTGACTAAGCATAGCACAGCCATTAGGTGCAACCCCAAACACAGACAGTGGGGAAAAAAAAAAGCTTGTATATGAGAGGGTTCTTATTTTTACATAATACTATTAATAGTGATAATATAGTCCAGATGCTAAAAATACAGTTCCAAGGCCTTTAAATTGTAGACTGTGATAAGAATATGTTAGTGTCCATAATATTGTCTAATAAAATGCCTAATAAAGATTCAACATATATTATTCAATAGATGTGCTTTAGCAAAATCAATTTGTTTGCTTAGCCCATAGGTATAGATGTTGTCATCATGTCTCCAACATGCTAAGTTATTTACTTAAAACCTATTGAATACTATTATATTCATTATGAAACATATACAAAAAGAAGAATGGAAAAAGTGAAGTAAAATTGAACATCAATAGAAATAGGTTTCTCTTCAAGCTTAGCTCTGGAGACCACTATACTAGATTATTGAAACTGGCTAATTCTATCTATAGAAGTGTTACTCAAATCTCTGGCTTCCCTGATAGCTCAGACAGTAAAGAATCTGCCTGCAATGTAGAAGACCTGGCTTCAATCCCTGGAGCAGGAAGATCCCTGGAAAAGGAAATGGCAATCCACTCCGGTATTCTTGCCTGGAGAATTCCATGGACTGAGGAGCCTGGCAAGGCTACTGTCCATGGGGTCGCAAAGAGTCGGACAAGACTGAGCAACTCACACACACACACATTTAGTCTACTGAGAGACTTTAAAAAAAGTGTAAATGAATGCAACCCCACCCTTTACTCTTCAAGAGCTACTCATTCTAGTCTAATCTTTCATTCATGCTTACTTTAGTTCATATTTCTGAGCATCTTATGACTCTTCCTATTTTCTGAAACTTACAATATATGACTTTCTAGCAACTGACCAGGCTTCTCTAAATATTGGCACAATTATCCTACAAAAAGACTCTTATAATTAAGAAGTTATATAATTTTAGGTCCAAACCAATTTAATAATTAATAAATTAACTAAGATAACAAACGTAAACAGCACTGTCCTGTGAAATTACTGGCCTATATTTATCTGGCCAATAATGGTTATTATGAAGCATAAGCAAAATAACTATTCTACTATATCTCACCATTGTTTGTGTGAAATTACGTATATATAATTGTTTAAATTTCTAACTAATTAGCCTACAATTGTCTTTTAGCTCCCTCTGAGTTTGTTAGTAAAAAAGCTTGGTGTTTGACACTTTATGACTATTTTATTCCTTCTGAACTTTTAAAATCTTTCATATAATAACTGTTTTTAAAAATTGAATAAAATAGGCTGTTATGGATTTTTTCCCTCTTCTTTCAGACAGTGGTGAGACAAAATGTATATTGAGAGGAAAATAACAGACAAAAAGTGAGTGTGTGTATGTAACATAAAGGGAAAAGCATAGACCCAATATATTCTTTGTTGAATATATTGTGATAAACGCTGTAGGAGCCAATTTGGACTTCCCAGGTGGCTCAGTGGTAGAGAATCTCCATTTTAAAGTCCAATGCAGGAAACATAGGAGGCGCAGTTTCAATCCCTGGGTTGAGAAGATCCCCTGGAGAAGGGAGTGGCAATCCACTCCAGTATTCTTGCCTGGAACATCTCATGGTCAGAGAAGCCTGGTGGGCTAGTTTATAGGATCACAGACAGTTGGACAAGACTGAGCAACAGAGCATGAGTATAAGGGACCAGTTTAGTGAATACTTGAAGTAAAAACAATTTTCAATTTTGGAGAAAGTAGAAACATTTTTCTGTATGTCCATTTAATGACCACTTTAGAAAGAAAAGAACTACTTTGTTTTTTCACTTTTATTCATGCTTGAGTCATAACAACACTACATATAACTTTATTAGACCAAGTTAATGGTATCTGACATATTTTAGTGCAGAATCCTTGTCTTTTGTCATGCTAACTGCATAATTGTTATGGGTGAGAGATACATGGAGTCAGAAGACACGATTTGGCTGGATTGAACCAGCCAAACTGAAATTAATAGGTTTCGATCTATCAGATTTTAGAATATATTTTCTTTTAATTAATTTAAGTTTAAATTGAGTTCATTTCTCAGAAAAATTCTTAGAAGCACAGTTAATTAGCTATGGTCCAAATTTGCCCTCCAATTTTAATTTGATGAGGGATTTCTACTGGGCTCTTAATTGCTATATTTGCCTTTTTAAAATCACAAAACCAAAGTCCAAGAAAAAGCTGCTAGCCAAGTGTATTAAGGCATTATAGAAAAAGCATATATTAACAAGAAACATTATTGGAACTGTGTGCATTATTTTGAAAAATGAAAATTAATATGTGTGATAACATAACTGTAATTATGTTTTTCAGATATCATTGGAAGTTCAGTATGAAAAACTCATTGTTTATTGAAAAAATAATGTATTCTACTTAATAAAAATGTTACAAAACAGTGAACATAATGCTTTTTAAGGCTGGGAAATTTAAAGAAATTTTTTTCATTTTACTTAAAAAAATCAACTACTATCAAAAGTATTTTGCCTATGTAAATGTTCCTTCTGAAAGACACATGACAGAAAGTCATTTTAAGCAGTCCATTTTCATCCTCACTGATTATTAAGTATTACTTTACAAAATAAAGTAGTATATTTGTTTCAATGTATTGCCTTAATGATCATTTTAAGACTAGAAACTTTCAGAATTTCTTAATAGAAAGCAATATGATCCTACATATTTACACTGAATCACAAATTCTGCTTATAGCTCTATGGGGAAATTTTGAAAAAAAAAAAAAAAAACAACAAGAAAAACAATGTTTGTATTGAAAAATTTGAGGTGAACTATGGTGAAGCTTGGAGAAGGCAATGGCATCCCACTCCAGTACTCTTGCCTGGAAAATCCCATGGATGGAGGAGCCTCGTAGGCTCCAGTCCATGGGGTTGCTAAGAGTTGGACACGACTGAGCGACTTCACTTTCACTTTTCACTTTCATGCATTGGAGAAGGAAATGGCAACCCCTCCGGTGTTCTTGCCTGGAGAATCCAAGGGATGGGGGAGCCTGGAGGCCTGCCGTCTATGGGGTCACACAGAGTTGGACACGACTGAAGCGACTTAGCAGCAGCAGCAGCAGCATGGTGAAACTGTTTATTACAAGCAATATCTCAAGAAAATAAATCTTAAAATTAGATAGTGACTATGTCTATACTGGCTTCCCTGGTAGCTCAGCTGGTAAAGAATCCACCTGCAATGCAGGAGACCCCAGTTCATATATATATTTACAGTTAAATTTTATTTATCTTTAAAAATTTATTAAAGTATAGTTGATTTACAATGTTGTGTTAGTTTCAGGTGTACAGAAAAATGATTCAGTTATACATGTCTTTACATTTTTTTCAGGTTCTTTTCCCATATAGTTATTACAGAAGATTGAGTAAAGTTCCCTGTGCTATACAGAAGGTCCTTGCTAGTTATCTGTCTTATATATAAAAGTTTGTTTATGTTAATCCCAAGCTCCTTATTTATTCCTCCCCCACCCTTACTTTCCCTTTGCTAATCATAAATTTTTTTCAAATCTGTGAGTCTGTTTATTTTTTGTAAATAAGTTCATTGATATTACTTTTTAAAATTGGATTCGAGTATGAGTGATATCATGATACTTGTCTTTCTCTGTGTGATTTACTTCACTTAGTATGATAGTCTCTAGGTCTATCCATGTTCCTGCAAATGGTTATTTTGTTCTTTTTTATGGTTGAATAATATTCCATTGCACATAAGCATATTTTCATTATTCATTTGTCAATGGAATAATGTCAATGTTGCTTCATGTCTTGGCTACTGCAAAGAGTTCTGCAATGAATATTGGGGTGCATGTATGTATCCAGAGAAAACCATAATTAGATGTATTTTTATTATGAGGCTATAGTGATGGAAACTGATACCTAAGGAATCTAAATTATTAACAATTTGAAAATTTGTAGTTGTTGTTCAAGGGTTTTCCCAGTATCTCAGTAGTAAAGAATCTTCCTGCCAATGTAGGTGATGTAGGCTCAATCCTTGGGTTGGGAATATCCCTGTAAATGGCAATCCAGTCCAGTATTCTTGCCTGGGAAATCTCATCTACAGAGGAACCTGGCCAGCTACAGTTCATGGGGTTACAAAGAACTGGACATGACTTACTGACCAAAAAACAACAACCACAATAATTGTTGTTCAACTGTATTGAGATTTCATGAATATTTAGGTTCAGAATTCAGTCAATGATTTTGTGTTTAAATAGTATTATTTTACTTGTAAACACTTTCAAGACCTTTTATATGTGTGTATATATATATATATATGTGTGTGTGTATATATATATATATATATATATATATATATTAGAATATACTGTCCAGAAGACACAATTTAGAGTGAGTCAAGTCTGTGAGTCACCCCTCAGAAGAAAGGCTTTCAGAAGAAGTGTCTATCCAGGGACATATACACTGGATTTTACTAGTGAGAAATAGACTTTATTATGTTAAACACTGAGATTTTGAAGTTGTTTGTTACAAAATTCAATTTGTTGTTACTAATACACTCTTCAAATAGACAATATTTACTCTGTGTCCTAGAGAATGAAATTAAGTTAATTATGGAAAGGTGATAAAAATTACTTCTATGGAAGCTGAACATCTAGTTTAAAGTAGAGGAAATAACAAGTGCAAAGGACAAGAGAAGGGAGAGAGAATCAAGTAGGGTGAGTGGGGTTAGGTAAATCTAGAGGAAATCTTTTCCATAATCTATAAGATAGCTGAAGATAGTATTAATTAACAAAGTATGAGTGAGGATGCAAATAAAATCATTGAACTTAAAGATGTTTTGAATATAAATTGATGAATAAAACAGTATAAGAATACAGTATAGTGGAGAAACACCCAAGTTTATTCTTGGCCACTTAGAAGCTGTGGGACTTTGGTTAAATGGTTTAACTTTTCTTAGGGGTCAATTTTCTCAGCTTAAAAATATATTTTCTTTAGCAGTCTTTAAATCTTTATGTCAGCAATAAGTAAATGAATAAAATAGTCTGCCATGAAGTCTCTTTGATTTAGAGAGTGAGGCTCCGAAGCCCCAAAGTCACCAACTCTTCCCATATTGCCTTTCTTTTTTTTCAAAATTAATAAATTTATTTTAATTGGATGCTAATTACTTTACAATATTGCGGTGGTTTTTGCCATACACTGATGTGAATCAGCCACAGGTGTACATGTGTCCCCCATCCCGCAGCCCCGTCCCACCTCCCTCGCCATCCCATCCCTCTGGATCATCCCAGCGTACCAGCTTTGAATGCATCGAACTTGGACTGGTCATTCTCTCAAATCTCCCCACCCTCACCTTCTCGCACAGAGTCCAAAAGTCTGTTCTTTATATCTGTTACTCTTTTGCTGTCTCACATATAGGGTCATCGTTACCATCTTTCTAAATTCCATATATATGCGTTAATATACTGTATTGGTGTTTTTCTTTCTGACTTACCTCACCCTGTAAAATAGGCTGCAATTTAAAGGAAATTATGTTGCCTTTCTTGTAACTCACATTGATTCCTAAGGAATACTTGGGATCTGAGGAGGCAATATTGGGGGAAAAAAAAAGTTGATCTCCTGGACCTTTATATTTGGTGTTATAGATACATCCCAAATTAAACTCATAATCATATTTCAAATCTATTTTTCCACATATTGTCTCTTTATTCCTCAGACTATATGTTCTCTGAGAGTTATCTTATCCATTCTCCATTCTTTCTTTTCCTTTGCAACTATCTACTAATTACTCTCAAATCTATTATCTCCCTCCCATATATTTCTTATGAGGTCTAGTTAACAGCATCAAAATGACCTACTAGCTCATCATACTTAGTCAATTAAACTGAATGCATAAACTCTATTTGCACACTTTCTTCTAATCTTGTATTTTCTCATTAGAATGAATTCCTTTAAACTGTATTGAGCTGTTCATGCAAACAACTTAGGTAAGTCTTATAATCCTCTCCCTATCTCCTTTTTATCTCTCTTTCTCTTTTGTTTAAATGTCAATGGTTAAGACCTCAACTTCAATTCCAGGAGAAACATCTAGAGAGATATTATAGTGATTCAGTTCATCAATTAAATAATTATTGAAACCATGGAAAGTGATTAAATTAATCATGCAATGATGTATAATGAATGAGAAGACACTGGCCTGGGGAAATCTCTTATAAAGTTCATTTTAAAGACTAGAAAAAGAACAACAAGGAAAAAATGAATGAATAAATAAGCAAACAAATACATAAGTGTGGGAAAAGGAAACTGAAGGTAAGAGGAGACCCATTTGAGTGTTAACCTACAATAACCTGGAGAGAGAGAGGTCAAAACTGTGAAATACTGTAGACAATAAAGCAGACAGGGAAATTTAGTAATAAAGAGAGGGTAGAAGTTCTTAATGAAGTCCTTGCTGATGATGTTCCAAGAACCCACAGGGACCTGGGCACTTCCCTCTGGAATGGGCTGAACTCTTAGAACCATCATGAGCCTTACTTCACCTGTTGGAGACCAAAAGACACAAACTCAACCAAAAAGAATAAACAAACTAGGCCATGTGGTCCCTGTCCAGCAGGAAGGAGTTTCAGAAGAAGAGACCTTCAGCCCCGTCACCCTAAAGAATAAGGATGCAGAGTCTCTTAGAGAGGAATGAGACAGTCTGGGACCTGGGACCGTTTGTTGCAGAGCTGCAATACTTGCATCTGGACTTCTCCTGAGCAACAAAATACAAAGAAACTGTATGAAACTAAAAATAACTGCATGCATGTGCAGCTAAGGCAAATTCTGGACAAAGACACAAAGAGACCAAAAAACCCAAAACTGCCAGTTTTGAAGAACCAGAAGCAAAAATAGAGGGTGGAGAAGCAAAAGCAGGATGCTGCACACAACACTACCTATGGGGTGGGCAAACTACCTAAGCCACCCTTCAGTCTGACTCCTGGACACATCCCTACCCTCCCTTCATATAAGGAACAAGCTTGCCTCCCCTCAGGTGACAAGCAAGGGAGCCTGCTTTTGTTCTTGTTCCCTCCCTACTGCAGCAGAGGCCACAATAAGACCTTGACTGGAAAAAAAAAAAAAGTCTATGCAAGAATTTGGTGGCATTCCACGCATGGCATTCATGTTTTATTGTGTTGAAAGGTGCACGGGGGATGAGGAAGGATTGGCACAGACACCTATCAAGAGTGCTGGCCAGGAAAGAGAGGATAGCAATCACAGCCTTTCTGAGCCTCTGTTTTCTCTTCTGTTCAATTATTACTGTTTGTTAAAAATGATTAAGGAAGCCAATTTAGATGTTATAAATACACTTAATTTAGCACGTCATAAAACAGACAGTTTTATGAAAGGACAGTCTCCTTTCAGCTAAAAGGAAGAAGAGGAAGCTTTAAAAGATGAAGAATGAGGAAGAGAAAAATAGAAAATATCAATGATTGGGGCCACACTGTTAACTTTATTTAGGGTCAGAAGGCAATTGGCATTTGGAGATTGGCCATCTGGATAAATTGTGCTTCTGATTATAAGGAGCATTTACAGTAAAACAAAAGTTATCGAAATTTAGAATTACTAATGAAGGATCCTGGTAGGAGTAACTGCCTCTTGGGTCTACAAAGCTAATTCAACCTGTGATACATATTTGGTCTTCCTTACAGATTTTATGGGTAAGAATGAATTTATGGATGGTTCTAGAAACTTTTCAAATCATTTTTAAATTCCTGAAATATGTACCTCTTCTTTGTGCAGAAACAAACCTCACAAAAGTTAGCACATTTTATTAAAATTATCGAATTTTGAAGACTTTGACCTTTTGAAGACAGGCAATGTCTTATTCATTTTTGTATCTTCAGACTTGAGCATGGTATTTATTATGCTCAGTATTAAGAGCAAAATCAATGTCGATTGTGTTCCCCAAACTGAAGTTTGGTATGAAATTAAAATTATATGAAAGTAAGTTATGGGTTAATATCTTTGTTTCCAGTCAAGATCCAAGAAACAGCTAAAAATAAAAGGCAGAAAGTTGGATGCCATTCAAAAATTTTATCCAGCACATCCTTCCTTTTCTCTTCCTGCTGGAGATAGGACCAAGTAGTTTACTAAACCCAAAATTGGCTGCCATACTTCCAGTTTTCAGTTGTGAGCATTTATTTTGGAAAAAGATGTCTATAGGAAGACACATAAGAGGCAGTTCCTCTCCTCTATCAACAAAAATAGCTTTCTATATCTAATGAACAAAAAACAGTTACAGTGTGTTTTAGTAATATTTTATAAAATTCCAGAATGATACTGTACTTGGTTTTTGCAGAATGGAATTAAGAACCTCAAAACAGCCTCCTTCTATACAGCAGCTCTAATATGATGTAGAAAGTTACCAAGTTTGGAACTTTTGCAAAACCCTTAGAGTTCCCTGCTCTCAGATGTTATAGTGCTTTCCCACTGATATTAATTAGAAATTAAGTTTGGAATATGAAGAATCTTTAAATTTTCCTTTGCCTAACTTAATCTATTAGCTGTGTTGAGAAAGTTTCCTTTGTGCTATATGGCACAGAATGGTATGGCCTAGGGAGGTATTATTTTATCCATTAGAAATATTCCATTAAACCAACTCAAGTCCATGGCATTCCCTGGGAGAAGGAGTCAAATTTAAAGAACCTTTGTGGATTGCTTAGATTAAGAGAATCCTAAGGGCCATGGTACATCAGAGCTCTTCAAAGCTCTGAGTGATGGTTGGAACCATAAACAATTTGGGATTACCTCAGGTCCTGGCATTGCTCTAGGACCCCCTTCGGGAGGCGCCACTGTCAGGGTCACACACGCTACGTTGTCCTTCACACCAGCTGTGGGTTTACTGCGTGTTGTACACCAGTTATACTTCTGGGTCCTTTAGCGAACATGCCTGCTCCAACTTATTTTCTCCAATCAATCACATCCTGGGATCCAAAGTACAAATCCCATATCATATACCTTTGCATAACTGTTCTAAAGAATCTTATTTTATGTACTATTTGTGTTAGACTAGTGAACGTTGTCATGTAAGCAAAAAATTTTGCATATAATAATGCGGTAAACCATCCAAGTGTCATATCAACTAAAACACCAAATAAACCTTAAAGAAAAAAAAAAAAACAGAAAAAAAAACTTACACAAAATTGATATAATTCTTCACCTTAAAGAGGACTGATGGGGGTAGAAGACTGGGATTTTAGGGCCACCAAATTTTCTCCAAATTTGTTCCTGTCTTATTTTCCCCCTCTATTTTCTCTTATTGTTTTGTTTAGTTGCTAAGTCATGTCTGACTCTTTATGTTACTGTATGGACTGTAGTCCAACACCATGGACAGTAGAATGTCAGGCTCTTCTGTCCATGGACTTTCCCAGACAAGAACACTGGAGTGGGTTATCGTTTCCTCCTCTTCTCTTTTTCTTAGGATCCCTCAGATGTGTAACTAGCTTTTTTCTTTTTCTTTCCTTTTCTTTTTGTAAACCATGATGATAACTTTGAAACCAAAAAAAAAAAAAAAAAAGTTAATTTGTGGATAACAACCTTTGGGGATGTCATATTAAAATATTACTTAAATGTTTATAAAAAAGAATAGAAAATCAGAATGTTTCCTCCACAAGAGAGGAAAAGACATTTTAAGAGATAAGATGATGGGATATATTTTAAAGGAAGTTTAGCAGAGCTTATGTGATTTGCTTTTCACCAACACAGTAACATCTTACTTCACATCTTTTAAAAAATGAGTCCAAAAATACTCTAAGTGTTTATAGACAATGATAGCTACTGATGCTGCTATGGCTCAAAAACCTTTTGCCATTTCTCTGCCCCATTTCCCTGGCCTTGGGTGTCTTTGCTCCCAACAGCCCACACGGACTACGCTTTATTAGAGAATTTCCCTCCTTCTACTGGAGTCACTTTCTATATGGATGCAGAGAGACCTGGAAGTGAGGGTCTGAGTTTACAGCACTCCACACTAACTTCCCTCAAGACAAACAACACTAAGGTATAATTTGCACTTCAGAGATCCTTTGCAAGATCAGACTGAAGCTAGCCTCTAAGAAAAAGACAACCTGAAATCACTTCCTTGCTTGTTTCCCCCATTCTCCCTGTCTTTATTCTGTTCCTCTCAGTTCCTTACTAGTTTATCCTGGGAACACTTCTTAATTAATCACTTGCATACAGATCCTTTTCTTAAGTCTATTTCTGGGGAATCCAATCCGAGGACAATCTTATGCAAAAATACTCTTGTACAATAATTTTCTTATTTTAGAATTATCCAGTGAATGATCTCTTTGTGAGAGAAAATGCATATAGTCAATGAATTCATTAAATGTATATTTGTTGAGAAACTGCTAAGTGTAAAGCACTGTAGTAAGAACTTTGTTCTTGTAGGCAAGAACAAGAGCTCTTCCTGCCTAAATTCTACTGACAGACAGATACAAGCATTAAATGAATGATATACTTAAGAAGATATGTAATTATTTCTATGAAGGATCTATGAAAGCAAATATAGGAGAGGGGTAAAATAGCCTGGACTATCAGAGGAAGTGTGCTTAAAGAAGTAATATTGAAACTGAAACCTAAAAATGACTGGGAGAAAATCACATGAGTAGGATGGGGGGATTTCTCCAAAGTGGGAAACAAAGAGTAAGTCTTAGGAGCAGGACAGAAGGCCAGCATGGCCCTGGTAGAGTTAACATTGGTGTGATGTAAGGCAAGGCAGGTGGGCAGGTGCCAAATCATACATTTCCTCTGGCATATTAAGAATTTCTGTTTTATCCTAAAGGCAATGGGTAACCCTGAAGAATTTTAGGAAAAGTGCATGTGCTTAGTCACTCAGATGTGTTTGACTGTTTGCAACTCCAAGGACCATGGCCAGCCATGATTCTCTATCCATGGAAATTCTCCAGGCAAGATTATTGGTGTGGGTTGCCATGCCCTCCTCCAGGGAATCTTCCCAACCCAAGGATTGAACCCAGGTCTCCCACACTGCATGCGGATTCTTTACTATCTAAGCCACCAGGGAAGCCAAGGAAGAGAAGGGATATGATCAAAAGATTGCTTTGTTTAGAGGTCCTGGTTTACTCTAAACTGAAACAAGAGCATAACGTCTTTGGGGGACATCTAGGTACAATCTTCCCTCATAGCTTAGTCAGTATCTGCCTGCAATTCAGGAGACCTGGGTTTGATTCCTGGGTTGGG